>NC_135777.1:11721762-12021762 GCF_028453695.1 Augochlora pura | reverse complement strand
ATATATAAATGCGACATACAGTGAAACCTGTTTTTATGCGGTCTTTTTTTTGTGCGGTATATGAATATCGACAAATATAGCTATTTATGAAGTTTCTGAATATTTTTTTTTCTTATGACATAATCTGACTGTAATGTTATCAAGTAGTTTAACAACAAATTCTAGTTCTTTGTTTCTGAAAAGAAAATTCTTTCGTTTCCATTAATTAGTTAGTGTACAATTTCAGTTCATTTTGTATACATTGTACATAGTTCTTAGATATCTGTACAAAATATAAATTTTCGAAATCATTCGTAAAACACCGAAGTCAATTGAAATTGCACTACTTCTTTCAGTAATTTTGATAGCCTGTAAGGAGTAATAACGTAACAATATTTTTAATAGTCTTCTGAAATTTGCAATCGTTCTTTAGCATCGCATACTTCAAGTTTTCACACTTTGTATCATTAAATAAAAATTCTTGAGGAACTTATACAGGCTTGACAGTGAAAGTGATAGCCGATCGACGTGTCAAGTATAGAAAGTATCTATTAGACATAATAGAGCACCTTATAATGTTCATTCCATTAATCGAATTATAGCTGTTTCATGAATCCTTTGAGAATATTGAGTTGACAACCAAAGTCTTCCCATCTCCTGCATAATAGCAAACCAAGTTTTGAAAAAAAAGTTCGTCAAATATAAAAGATACATATGTAAAACTATTTTCAATCTAATTTTCTTTAACGTTTCACATTAGAAAACAACTCGACAAAATAATATTCGGTTTAGTGCGATTCTTGATTTGTGTTGCAAAGAGTTTTTACTTGTGTTATCAATATAGTTATTTTCAACCTCAAATCTCTATGGTTTGTTGCAACCTAACCGTTTATTTTTCTCAATAACAAGTTTATTTACAACATTAAATTCACGTTAAATTAAATATGACGAACGCAAAGATAACGATAATTTTCTTGCAAACCTAGCAGAATTGGGTATTTCGTTCACCATCACCAAGCCATGTCATTCACCCTTTTATATCGAATAATATCAAAATAAGCTGCATAAACAGATTTAATGAACATTTCAAATTTAAGTAATCTATGATATTTTCGTATAAATAATACATTACGTGCATTATTGTCCGTTCTAGTCATACATTATCATGCAGTGGTGCCATATTTTACATTTTGTTCTATATCGAAAGAAAAATGCACAAATGCATGCCGATGTCTGAAAGGTTCACGAAGAATAAGACGTATTATTCAAGTAAACGATAGTACGTTACGAGTTGTGTAACGATTAATAAATTTATATATCTTAAAATGTCAAGATATATAGTATATGACATACTATTGAAAGTATATGTTATCCAAAAATTGCCGAAAATCATTTTTATTTGAACGGTACTCCATGCGTCCCCTCCTTTCTCAAATAAATTACCACGATTTCGTGGAACTTATCAAGATATTGGTTCGTCGAGGTGTTACCAGGCCATCGAAGTGTGAAGCACAAAAAGCCTGTAACAATCAGATATAATAGCGCAGGAACGTGGAACCCGAGTTTCACTTGGCAAGTTTAAGTATCCGTGTACACATCTGAAACACCCTGTATGTCCGCGTTTATCTAGCCCACGCGATCAGGCAGAATATTAGCCGGTATATAAAATGCATTTATGATCACGACAGGAATGTAAATGGCGTACTTCAGCACGTCTCTCGCGGGGCCAGCCTCGAATTATCAGCAATAAAGTATCTCGCTGGCGTGTTGAACAAGACATGACCGGCAGTAGTGCAAGCACCGCTACATTTGTTGCTGAATGAGCTGGTCCCAGCGACGCTGATCGTTGATCCTGCGCAGCTGGATGATACCACGCTGGTTATAATGAACATAAAAGATCGTTGGTCCAATATTAAAGGCGCGCATGACGTTCCGCCGGCGCGCGAGCAATAAAACGAGACCCTGTTGCAGTTTCACGGTAACTCGACTCGGTGATAATTAGGTGCGATTCTTCGGGGTTGTGCCGGGATCACCCGCCATAAAATCCGCGATGCCCGTTTTCTGTTTATAAACGACAGTTTAAACCGTTTTATTATTGGAAAGTACTAATTAATATAATTTTATTAGCGTGCTATAGCGCGCTACCCGGAGGAAATGAAAAACTATCGTACCACCCTTCGCAGAAACTTTTCAACCGAGCGAGTTAGTGTGCTCGTTGAAGATGTTACCCATGTGGAAGTCGAGGCGAAAATTAAGTGTTGCATCCTGTTTTTCATCGAAAACACTGCGCAAATATCGTCACCGTTCGTTTTAATGAAATTGAACCGAGCAGTGAAATCACTAATATTTCTCGTTTCGATGACTTGCAACAATGTTGTTAGTACTGACCACGGTAATTTTCTTTTTAAAATAATAGTTGGCGTTTTGGAAAAAGTAGAGTTCTAAAATTCATATATTTTTTCAGATGTTAGAAACGTGGTTCTCCTTGTGTTTATCTATTAAAGAATAATTTTATTTGCCTGTGTTTCGTTTAGTCACAGTTAGTCGTGTTTGTGCGATACAGATATTAAAAATAGAAACTAAATTTCAGGTCTTTAGCGAAATAAAAGTTGTTTGTGTTAATTGTAAAAAACATGTTAGATAAAAATATGTTTCTGCTTTTTATAATTACAATAAGAAAGTTATGTAATGATAACCTTAAATTTTTTTAATGACCTTACAATTTTGTAGCTGCCGAAATATATTTGATTTGCAAATTGTGGTATTAATCTTGTTGATTCGATACAACAATCAGCAGCAGAGTCGTAAGATTGTTATTCTAAAGTTAAATATGTTTTGACTAATCATTTAATGGCTGAAGACCAAGTGTAGAAAGTCCCGTCCACAACACTTGCTATTTTAAACAAGCATCGGTCTTATGGAGTACTACTTATCACGAGCTGCTTCCCGTTCCGTAGTCCAAGGCTTAAGAACGCTACTCTTAGTGTTATGACAAATAGCAAGTCAACATTTGGTAGTACATGGACTGTATACAATACTCCAATGAGTTGCTGCAGACCCTATTGCTTATTTACGAAACACACTGAATCTTAATCGGAGTCTACGAGATAAATACTATGTTCTTTAGTATGTTGAAAATGCGTACAACTATTTTCCTGAAAATGAGAACATAATGATCTTTATGGTAGAACGTGACTTGACAAAAGTGATGTATAGACTGTGAAGTTTACGCAAATGAAAAGAAGTTAATATTTGCATAATACGTAGAATAACTATAACGTAAGTATCTTTTAGAATAGTTTGTTTAATATTAAATACATTTATATGTAAGACAACTTGACGAAATTTTTGGTATCTACGCAAGTGTACATTTTTCCAATCTATGCTGCATAGGCTTTGTATATTTCGGATGCAGTTCGCATATTCTTACACACAGCCTGTATATATTCCCTAAATATCGTAAGTGTATTTTAAATAAGAAGTGTCTAACGATTACATTTAAGTTTTGTCTGATTATGATATAATCGATCGTTCCGAAAAATGGACAACCACATGCATTTAAATAAGTTGAATTAAAAATTTATATGTAATTAAAATGTAAACAACACTTTCAAACATTTTCACGTAAAGAAATGCTTTTTGACATTTTCATGTAAAAAAAATAATTTGTAACATTTCAGTAGATAACAATGTTTTATAACAAAAATGATTTCCCGATATTTAATTGGAAACGCAAAAGAATATTTGGCACAGGCGAAAAGTGTGTTTGCACGGACATCGACTAATTAAAAACAGAAGCTAAAAGACCACGTAGGTATTGACGAATGGTCTTTACGATGAGATGAATTACAAAGAGAGGAACGTGGAATTATCGTAATGAGTTAACCATATTTCCATGTCTTTAGTGCGGCCGCTAGGCGTGTAAAGAAGTTCTATAGCAGCCTCTGCCGCCACCTGACCAGGAAACATTATCGTAACTTCACTGCCGATAAACCTACTGAAATTCTGCGATACAAGCTCGCCGGTTATAGCTACCCGAGCAAGCAGGAAAGCCAGGAATTGGTACAAGTGGACGTTAACATCACTGTTTAATTTCTCTTAGAGTCGCAATTCCAACGCATAAACTTGCATCCGCGAAAAATGCAATGGACGGTCGAGATGCAATTAGAGGCGGGTTTTAGAATCGTTAATTTTTCAGCAAAACCAGATAGGTACGCGAAATGTCCGCAGAACGTTCCGCGTACTTGCGTTTTGCAATTTCCTTTCGTTTACTTCGTCTTAATAGAAATATTAATATTAATCGACACATCTATCTCATCTTCTTCAATTTTCTAAAGCATTCAATATTGACTAAGAAATTATCGGTAAGCCGCTGATTTTTATGCAGTATGAAAATTTCCTATACTAATTATAAGAAGTGGGCATTGCACAGAGTTTCTTATTGTATAACTTTAATAAATCGCAGAAAATATGATAGTATCTCTAAGTTCTTCTAAAATGTTGCTTATTGTATGTTTAACGTGTCTGGTTTTGTGTTAAAGGCGTGACAGTCCGCAGTCTAATCATCAGTAATGAACATATATTTTTAACAAGATAATTATACAGAAAAACGATCTTCTATTTTCTAATCTTCCTAAACTAGTGTTAAAAGTTCCAAGTACTCTCAATTACAATGAATTCTTTTAATGACATGATACACTGAATTGTTATTGCTGAGTTATTATTTTTAGAAAATATGCACGATTCTTTTATTCGCAGTAAAACGTCTACTATGAAAACACTTGTATAAAATTATAACAAGCTTTTAAATTAAGAGTGCCCATATAGTTCAGAATTTTGCAAAGTGAATCATATGTCGACATATTTTTAGAATTTTATCCCGGTGACTAGACTGTGGATTTGAAATAAAATGGAAGGCTCGAATATCTATATATTGTTTCTAATTCCCTGAATTTGTTATAGGATGTTTCTACTTGTCTCCCGTTTGTTACAACTGTGAAAAAGGTTTTCTTTGTATAAATATTCGTGGTGTAACGATGATTAATGCGGTCTGATTCGACATACTCGAGAACATCTTATTCTTATCGCAGATCTGTTCGAGATTTTTTAATTTTCAAGAGCAACAAGCTCGTTGAGATCTTCCTTTTTAGGTATTTAATCGAGTACTAAACTGGACCAATTGTAATTTTGTTGTACATATCAGGATCCTCCTTACTGGTAAATCCTTTGTACTCGACGCCGCGAGATTATCCGAATAGATGATCCTAAAACAACTTTAAACTTTACGAAATGACGTTCCATCACCATCACCGTCTGGACAACGTTCAGTTTTTATCGTTCTAACGACGACCATCCTTTACATGTTTTGAAGAGCGTCGCGCCAATTGGGAAAACGGTGCAACAACTTTTATATGCCGCATCATTTAGAGTTATCTCGCGATGTCTCATACTTGTGACATCTTTACTGTCAAACCTCTAAGGAGCTACGAAGTTGAATGCAAGAATGTTTTAAAAGGACATATACGCGATAGCGTTTATTGCACTATGTGGTCGCCGTTGCTTTGCTACGATGGACATAAAGCGTGCAGATTTTCATCCAGTCAGACGATCGAACGAGCTGAAAACTCAAAACTGTTTAAAAATTTTATTTGATATTTTCTGTTTGATAAATATTTTTTCTTCTATTCCAATAAAATAAAAATAATTTTTATATTGTAACGATTAAAGGACAGTTATATCGAACATTCAGAAACATACATAAGAATCTACAAACAGTGTTTACGTTAATTAAAAGTCCATTATATACACGTAGAATTTCAAGCACAAGAACATTTTTATTGGAAAGCCGAACTAAGTTACTCAGTTAAAAATGTCCACATGCTATATTATGAGCAAGTTTTAATAAATTATTTAAACGAATTATTATTTAAAAAAATTATAGACCACGATTTTGTATGCAAACTAAAAACTGTCTGGATCAATTGCAATAGACTGTATACATATTGATATCTCTTTCTCTCTTCGACCATCTCATGAAATCCTTATGATGATTTCTACTGATCAAGGAGCGCATCGTTTTCGTTGAAACTTATTTATCGTTCAATATATAGATAATTGCCAACGATAAGCGCAAACACATAGGACAACTGTTCATGTATTGTTAAACAGCGTCCCGTATTTCCATTAAAATCAACGTGTTCAGTAAATCTGTTTAACAAGAAAAACAGTATTCTGACTGAATAACGCGGAAATTATTAGCCGAACATGAAATTTACGCATTCACGCCCAGCAAAGACCGACTGATCCATCTGGATCACAATTGCGCGTGATTCTATCCGCAAGTCCGCCTACTTTCGTGGGAGGTTGACTTTGTAAACCGGCTTCGGCCGTTGCAAAAAAAAAAAAAAAACAATATCTGGGCCACTTTATGGACCAGGTAAACGCGTATCGTTATTTTCCAGGCGGGGAAAAGGTGTTCATCATTGAATCAACTTGTCGGCGACGAGTCAGCCTCTGATTTTCAACAGGAGCGGTAGGACGATGACTTGAGTCCTCTTGAGATGCCGTTCCCGGCTAGGGACGGTCCACGCACACGAATTCGCTTCAGATATACAAACACATGGGACACCATGAGAGCCTGGCTGGCTGGCTAGCCTGCAGAGTGGAGTGAAGGGAAAGGAGTGCTCGTTGAAGACTCTCGATGAGGAACAGAAGAAAGAGAAAAGAACAGAGACGAATAAATAGCAAAGTAAACTGAATGAAAGAGATAGAGAGCCTGGAGAGGGGGGAAGGAGGCCGGCTGCGAAAAAAAGAGGTATTAATGAAAAAATGTTTTCGAAGGATATCAGGTGCTCAGAGGAACTCAAAGAACAAAATGAGGAATTTTGGATAACAGAATTTGGAGAAGGGGGAAACGATAGTGGAGAAGGATGAAACAAAGTCGCGAAGGGTGTTTGAAATTTGGAACGACGTATTGTTCGATTGCTGTATAAGAAATAATAAGACAAAAATTCATAACTATGGGAACTTTAATAAACAATTTAATATCCATAGTAATTTTATTTGTAAAGTAAATTTAAGTATTAATTATCTTGAGTAACATTGTTCAATGATCTCTTTTCAGATTGTTATTTAAAAGAAACTTCCTGAATTTCGAGTAAACATGACGTATTTATTAATAAAATCTATCGATAGGATTTTATTAGACAAATATTAAACCACTATCAGTTTCATTAAGTTTACGGGTTTATCTTTTGCGAATTTACATGAATCAACGTCCATCAGTTTCTACGTAGATGTTACCTTTTAGAGACAATTAATGATGATATGATACATAACCTTGAACTAAACTTACATGGATATAACCTTGCCAATATGGAAGCCGAAAATCTTGAATACAAATGAATTTACAATTATGAGGTTCACGAATTAATTTGTAAGTTTGATATTATTATTATTCTTGTTGTATAGACGACTGTAATTATCGTAATTTCCCAGAGGTAAAAGGATGAAGTGCTTGAAAAAGAAAGGAACAAGTAATCAAAGGGAGAATGAAGGACCATGAAAATTAATGTTTATATAAACCTGTTTATTCAGGTATCCAAGTACGAAGATATGTAATCCGGAATTAGATAAGAGCCTACTCTTTCGATAAATGTTCTCACTGCAGATGAATGTAAAATATGTGTCGAATTTTACACAAATTGTTATTCTACTGTGCGTTATATTGCGATTATTGTAGTCGCATGTAGAATGCTCTTTAGCCGCCGAATACTGGGTAAAGAGAATAAGTACAGGAAAAGAAGAACTGTGAAAACACCTTGATACAGTTCAGTCGATAACTGCCAGTAAAATGATAATAGAAAAGCAAAACTGTCACGAAGAACATGCAATCACTTAGCTCAAATTGCATGGAATTAGCCTTGAAAATGAAGAAGTGCGATAAATGCGTCCCTGAATAAATTAAATGATTAAGGGTTGGTGATTACGATTGACTCCTTAATGACAGAATCTGCATAATAAGTTACGTTCAATATTGGCCGCTGGCAGTCACCTTCAACGTTATACCATGTTTATTATAATATCATTTATTAAACGGTATATAAGAAGTATTGGTAAAACGTTTTAGATTTTATGCGCATAACTGTTTAATACAATACGGTACAGGAAAATCCTAAATTAAGTTCGACGCGACATTGAGTCATCCGTTGTGGAGGTGTTCAAACGAGATAAGAAGGAGAAAGGAACTTTTTACGCATGCCTTTTGTGTTAACAATGAGAGGGCGCGAATCAAATTTGCGGAGACAGAACTGTGTGACGCAATGGATCGAGATGAACTCGTAGATGGAAACGAACCAAAAATATAACACTTGCTTTTGATATATCTTTAAATTGAGTTTCAAATGAAGATTGTTCTGTTAAACTGCTCTTGATTGTACTTGAAGGTAAAATTGTATTATTAGGTCTTATTCAACTCATAAAACCTAAAGGCTCGTTCACTATTTTTATAGTAGTTACTCGTTTATTACGACCATTTTGCAGTTATTTAAATTAAATAAATTAAATAATTACATAATTAAATTAATTAATTAAAATCAGGCTACGTTATTTTCATAAAGTATAAAATTTCATGAAAAGGTTGGTCGTTAAAGAATTTTTTAATTACAAATGACTTGCAAAAGTTGTCACTGTTTTACGCATCAAAATATTGAAGTGTACAACTTACGCAAAATCTTTCTCAATAATTACGTGTACTAGCACTATTAAGAAATTGATGAATATATTATGGACGTTAGGTACCTTTCATCATAAGCTCGATAAGTATAGTCGTTTCATGCACAGACTTTAAACATCTATTGCATTTCATTGCTTACCAAATGTTTTGTGTAGGATACGAGTTAACGTCCTTATCGATGGTAAAGTTACGATATTCTCGGTCAGATAGCGACAAACTGTTTTTGCACTTTGATAAAAGGAGCCACATAGGAAATGGTAGACAGATACCACAAAACGTAAGAAAAATTCTACTTTGAATGTATGCGCGAGCACATTCTCAACAGAATCTTGTGAACCACGCTCAATGTCTTTTATCAGAAACGTCACTTTATTTCTTAAAAAGCATTACTTTCTTGTTTTAATCACAAAAGTTCTCTATTTTAATTTGACAGTCAATTTACAAGTTGACGTACACTATTTTTCCTACAAAGATGTCAAATTACCGATAAGTGAACTTTCAAATTTTGCTCAACGCTTTTGCTAAAAATTTCAACAACGTCGTTTAGGGGTATTTTGTATAAAAATTACTCTTTAACATTTTTTTATGTTGAACCAGCCTCTGTACACGAAGTTGCTAATCTACGGCGACTTTTTAAACGCGCGATAACAGATTCTCAAAATACAAGAGAAAATATAAATTAACGAATTGTACTTTATTTTCTTTTACAATGACTATGTTGCAGTAAACGAGTGAAGCTTTTCTTTAATTCTTAATTTTGTCGGATAACGTATGCAAATGGGAATTTAAGAAAACAAACAAACAAAAGGACACGAGTTGCTCCTTTGATAGCTACATAACTTTGAAATCGATCGATGCTATCGCGTGTAATACCGCGCCAATGAAAGTTTATCTTCGAAACCGCATTTGTCGAACGGCGCCGAATGCCACCGTGCATAGTGCATATCGATTCCTTCCTAACGAGATCCTGTTACCGGGACTGACAACTTTAATGCGTGCACCGTGTTAGATCCACAGCGCCGCGGAAAAATCACTGATGTTCCACTTTCTAAGGGCACTCGCGTTACTTTCGCAGACTCTAATTGGTCGAAACAGAGGGAACTGTTGTCGAAAAAATAAGATTTCATTGTTTATGCCGCTACAATGAGAGCTCAGATTATTTGCACGAATACCTGGACTGTTGGAGACCTTTACAGTCGTTGCTCTTGTTTCGAGCAGTTTTAGTCAAATTTTATTTAAAATGAAACTAAGAAATAACTACATTCATGAAATACTTCATTTGTTATCTTCACTTGAAAATAGAAATATTAACCAATTTGTAATAAAGAATCATTTCGTTTGTTTTTATCTCAAATATATCAAAATCGTCCAAATAATGTGCAAAGAGAAATATAACAAATGTATAAAGGTATCTCGTGAAATAATATTCAACAAAAAGATTTAACATCAAGAAATCTTTGCAGCAATTTGCTCGGATGACTCCAAGAATAATCGTTCTATTGGAAAATGAAAGAGGGGTGCTGTTTCTCAGAAAACTTGGTTTTCATTGCGGGATAATTATCTAACGTAGTCAATATAATGAAAATAATTACGAAATGAAATTACATCTTGGTTGATATTTGAATAATTCAATATAATGTTTGAAATCATGTTGTTTCTAATGTGTCCAGGTCTGTTTCCGAAACAGCGAAGACCAAAAAATAATGGATCGATGACAAAGTGCCTAAAATAGAATTTCTATTTTATTTAGAATTTTTATTTTAGTATTTACCCACTGTTTATTTTATACAACTATCGAAGTATTTATATAGTTTCTAGTTCCTTTCATTTGAATAATGACAATGATAATTATGACACATGCAATCGGTGCATCTTTTAACCAAATTCCACTGAAGCATCGCAGTCGTTTTCAACATTATAACATTTGATACTTGACTTGGCTTGATACTTTTACCTCGCGAAAGAACACGTTTCAGTTACTGGTAGATAATTGAAGAAAATTCTTCGAGTGTACAGAGTTGAACAAATACGTTTTAGTAAAAATGTATGTATATGAAAGTATATGGCATACTTAAATGAAAGATCAGAAATACCTGGTTTCATAATAGTGCCGATAAAAGTATCTCAATGTCATTTAGGATAGCTGAAGCTTTCTCGTGCAACCATGCCGACCCGAGCTTGTATACGCAAACGTGTTAATAGCGGTACTAACGTGTTAATAATAAAAGCAAGGTAAAATTATCAAGGGTTAATTATTATAGTCGATTAAACCGATTAAACGATTACTTACCAAACCGGGTGTATCCAACGTCATTAAGGTCGAGGTAGTTAGTGCCGTGGCAAGATCAGGCACCGTTTCACTTTTTATCGGCAAAAGGCACCGCCGCACTCGCCGTTTAAATTAGTATCGATAACAACGGCCTCGTACACATACATTTATCGAATCGTTCTCGGAGTACGTTGTTTTATTGGCGAATCGATCATATTTAGACGGTGCAGTTCATGTCGCATTTTGCGCTCCGAATTGCGCAATCCTCTCGATTCGTGGAAAGTTTCTCTTATTTATTCAATCCTTCTGTCAACGAACATTTCTGTCTCCAAAGCAACGTTACCACGTACACTTCCCGTTTCACGAACACACGTGATTTTGTAATTTTCACAGGCTATATTGAGATCTATCCGCCGCGTCAAAGTCAAAGCAAAGGCTTTCCCGTTACCTTTGTCAAGTTATTACTAGCTATACATACTAAAAGTGTACCAGTTTAATGAAAACTATCGTAATCGCACGATTTCCAATGTATTTTCATTTCAAAACGAGAAACGCACGCTTATAATGTTCCGGTCGTTAAAGTTTCATTCGGAACTCCAAAACAAGAGCACAAAGCGCGTTAAGAGGAGAAAATCAACGTACGTGACAAATGCAGAAGTCCTTCCGCCAGCACAATTCGAACGAACCGATATTTTGCGACTCTCGGTTTTAAACTACTCCGGTTTCACTTTCACAGTGCCTGCGAAAAAGTGGTTCCCGGGGGAGAACAATGTTCCGCGAAAATCGCACTGCGCGCAGTCCGTGCCGAGCAACTGCAGCCACAATTAGTGAAATCTAGAACCGATACAGACTCGCCATTACCGTTACTCGATGGTTTTTCGTGAAACGCGAGTGCACGTTCCGTCCTTTGTCACCGCGCGGGGCCCGATAAATCCTAATCCTGTTGCAATCGCGACGCGGCAACACCATTCACGAAATTTCCAGGACGGGTTGTAGCGATCCACCAGTCATTAGAGGATCGGGAAGCGTTAATTCCGTGACACGCCACGGAGTTTAGGCATCGATTAAAAACCGCTTGTCACCTGTTTGCCGTGCGGGCACATTTTCGTTTTGAATTATTCGGCAAGCACTCGGGACGAATCGCGAGAAGATCCCTGTCATTTTTGCTGGCCGGCGGGGCATCCTTGCGCGTCGTTCGTTGCGTTAAAATCCTCTCAATCTTCTTCGCGGCATGTCATCCTCGTCGATCCGAAAAAAATCCGAGTGTCACCGCACCGAGATGCCGAACCACCGAAAACTACACTAGTCTCGAACGAGTCCTGGCAAGCGTGTAAAGGATCGGATCATGATCGCTCGACGCAGATCCGATCGTCAAAGTCTTGTTTACCGTTCACTACGGGTTCAGCATCGCTACCAAGAGGAGCTTCGAAGGAGCCGAACCATATTTGGCACCTGAATTCCGTCGTCGAAAGATTTTCCAGAATCGAGAAATAGTCGACCGGTGTTGTGCAGAGCCCAGTCAGGATCTATGGATGCCGGTACCTATGCGGCTCGGGTCTTCGAGCATCTCGAGGAACGGTGGTGCCTCGTGGCAATCAGCCAGGGACCAAGGTACGCTACGAAACCGACTTGGACGACGTGTAACTGCGGAATGGTCGCAGAGTGCAGGCAGAATCCACGAGACCGTGGTACGTTTCGTTCTCTCCCGCCGCCTTGTCTCTCCTGCACAACACGAGATCGGTCTCTCCTGCTCGCTTCTCCCGAAGAGGGAGCCCCCTCGACTAGTGATGGCCTCAAGGCACCTCGAACCAGTCGCCTGATTCGCTAAACCTTTGCTATTATTAACACTGGAACAAGCCTCGCTGAGGTATTATTCTCAATACTATATAATAAATAGTTCGTTTCACTCTAAGTCGCGCGTATACTTCTGGAGATTTCGAATAGTAAATTCGTAGATCGTTTGTTTCGCTTTGAATCCTACTTTCCGAAGTTTCAAATAGGAAATAATACACAATTTATTTAACTTTTAATCGTTCGTATACCCTCTTCGCACTTTCAAATTTGTTAATACTAAATAGTTTACTTCACTTTGAACTGTTTATAGCAATCGTAGATAGCAAATGGACAATTTCATTTCAAATCGCACGTATACTTTTGAAAATTGCAAACCAGTTAAATGGTCTATATTATTTGAAATCGTACGTACAGTTTTGTAAATTGCAAATAATAAATGATTTATTTTATTTCAAACTGTATACTTAAGTAATGTGATTAGTTTTAATTTGACTTAGTCTAGTGCATAGAGAATCTTGAAATAACTGCTGATCTGTTTGATGAATTTTTTAAAGAAAAGTTTATTTATATGTTAGTGAGACTTGTATTTAATATATTTTGTTTATTTCAATATGTAAGATGATCCTCGCTAATGTAACAAGTCATAACTGTCTCTGTTAGAGTTAAGGAATTTGTGAAGGTAAAAATAGTAAAGTAAGAGGAATGTATAAGAATAAAAAGCGAATTATTTTCGTAAGTGCTATAACGCACATACACCTTTGTATTTAAAAAAAAAATTGTTCCCTTCGTGTAACATTTCTTTTCAAACTTCAGTAACAGAAAAAATATTTATCTTTCTTTTTATGATAAATAGTATTCTACTCTTTTAGATTTCCTTTCTATAATATTGTTATTATATAATAACTATATCTTAGGTATCACAAATACTAACTGCTAGAATAACGCGGCTGCACATTTATATAAAAGAGCATTTACACATCACTGAGTATCATGAATAAGTATATTAAATAATTATTTTAAGTTAAATTTCGTCGCTTAGCAACTTATATAGAATATAGTTTAGCTGGATCTATCTTTCAGTCCACGAAACAGTGGTTGATGAAAATTTCGCACTCTGTTAAGTGCGAACACTCATTCTTTAAAAGAAAATTAATGAAAACTCCTTTATCTATCTACATTGTCAATAAATATTTTAAATACTGTGCTGTAACATTGAATTAAAATATTTCATTTTGTACTTTATTCTCTTTATTTTACAGTTGCTATTAAGAATATTATTTGTCTTAGATTTCAGAATAATGATTGTTTAGAATAATATACAAAATACTTTTTCTATCAAGTTTATACAGCACTGCACTGGTAGCAGCTCGAGCACTAAAACGAACTGGTTTGCATTGCAATGTCTTGGAAAAACTACAGCAGTGCTTTCATTCGGATTTCGCGGGGCATTTATTGTAATGATTTCAAGGATCTTTGGATATAAAATCGTAAATAGGTCAATTTGATAAAAATTTATTTTATTAATCCTCTTTATATACTTTTTCTCAACTTCTTTATATATTCTCTTTTTACTCTTTGATTATGGATCCTCATGATGTTGTTTCATTCATCATGAAAAAAGTAAACCGTATAATTAATATTACCATTATTAAGTTACAGATATTTACGCAAATTCAAATACTTATAAAATAATTCTTAAATTTTGTACACACATGTATATTGATATGCAGGATGTTTCATAATTCATAGTACAAATTGGTAGATTCCATGACTGGAATTAAGACCAAAATCAAGAATAACAAAATTCCGTATAAGACTTTGCTTTCAAGAAAATTTAATTACTATATATCAGTCGAATATACGTATATTTAATTAATAACTGATCATAATAAAGCGCTAATAGAATGTCAGAGCTTGTTTACTATCAAACTACTATTGCAGAATAAATTAAACAGAGTATACTATAATAATCTGCGTATTTTGCGTTGAATTTAGTTTATTATTTTCACTCAAGATATTGTTAAAAATTTATGTATTCCACTGATATTTAAATTTGATGTCCTCGAAAAGATGCCTCCCACGCAATTTTCATTATTCTTGATTTTCATCTTATTCTCAGGCATAAAATTTACCTGATCCAATTTCTACCACTAAACACCCTGTATAATTCACCCCTAAAAAAAAAAATATCCAGTTTATTCAATTTCATTTGACATTTCGTTTTATCTTACATGCACAAATGTTACATTTTAATCTACATATATGATTGTAAATCTTTTAATGAATATTAAATTATGATGATGAGATAAAATTACGGGACGTCTGTTAATGAATTGAAAAATATGTGTTTACGTAGTTATTTCTCATTACCATTCATAGTTTTATGTACTTGCTTTAGTTCATGATTATTTGTGTCAATAAATGAAGTTTGAAATCTTTGTTAAAAATGATTTATGTAATATTTCATTTATTCGATTTATATTTGATTATTGAAAATTGTTACATCCAATTTTATAATTTTGTTATATTTACAGCAAAGTATATTTATAATGCAACCGACTACTTTTATTGTATAGAAGTTTAGTGGTTGATGCGACAATAAATAACTAATAAAAAAAAAAAAATTACGAAAAAATTTATCATTATTTTAAATTACGAAAAATCGACTGCAAAATCAAGTTCAATTATCTAATTCTGCATTTAATATAATCCTATTAAATAATTATTTGAAAATTTCTATTTCATAATATTTTATTTTAATTGTTTAAATTCACTGCAGACAATCTTGGCAAAGAGACTCAAATACCCCTTAATTCGTGTGAATGTTTACTTGCTTAAATTGTTTACACGAATATTGTGAGTAAATAACTATATCCAGAATATCAATTTGAGTATAATAATTATTTAATATTTATTGTCTAACATTTAACATTTCTTACAATAACGAAGATCTTTTTCAATATGTCGACAAACGAAATACCTACTTTTGTTATGAACAAATACATTTATATTTTACAAGTTCTCTTCCATTCGAAACTTCCCTTTATCTATTCTTATATTGAAACATATAATGTGAAAATGAGTTCCGAAAACGTCCATGGTCCACATTTGAAGCAAAACCGATATTTGTTTCAAATCCTCCTTGTAAAGAACGGAATCATTTCTTCTTTAGTTACGAATCATTCAAACAAAGAAATTGAGCAGGTGTGGTTTGTTGGAGTTCCAGAGAACATGAACCGACGGATGTTTTCGTTAATTGGCCGGGACGTGGCGTCCTCGAAATTGTTTGAAAACTCGCGAGGTGGCGAAAACTAAATGCCCATCACTACCCTCGTCGAAACCCGCCGGCTGCTTCTCTCCCCTGCTTCTCTCTGCCTTTCTGTTTCTTTCCTTCCCCTCTCGCCACTCTATGGCTGGTTCATTGGTTCATCGGTGCACCGGTCCGGGCTCCGTATTCTTCTCTCTAATTATACCGTTACGTGCAATCGCTCGTGTCAATTAGCAGCTCCTTTCTTCCTGCCCGAATGCAACCCCTTCTTTCGCGGAGGACCCCGGAGGATCTTGATTTGACTCCGCCCCCCCCCCCTCCTTCCCCCCGCCCTTCCGTCCAACGGATCAGGAAAAACGTAGGGGTGGTTTTTTACGATTTCTTTTTCCTTCGAAATTGATAAACGATCCGATAATATGGGCGATAATGTAATATGCACAATACTAGAATTAAGGGAAAGTCGTTAAACAGGATCTTCCTGCAAAATAATGAATGCCTACGTCTATTACAAAAAAAAAGATAAACAACATTTCTTTTTTCAATAATTACTAATATTTCAGTTCTCTAAAATTCTCCTGTTTTGTGTTTCACTTACTCATTTTTCTTACAAATAAGAATATAAGAAATATTACTTTAAACGGAGAAATTAAATAGAGCCCTTTTTTTAAAACAAGGTTGGAATATTATTTTTTCAAAAGATATGCATACCTCCTCCATGGGTTTGGCAAAATAACAAGCTTTACAGTAAATAAGTATAAATATAACTCTTTAAATGTTTTTACTGTTCCGTTACAAATGCATAAATCCTCTGATTACCATTATCCTCGTCAATTTAATATCCATAACATTTCGCACATTTGTATATATACATATATAATATATATGAGTTTGCACAGTTTGTATGATCCAATTTATTAAAAAAAAGGGAGTAGTTTGATAAATATAGTTGATTTGTAAAAATAAACCAACACATTAATGAATAAATTAGAAATGTATATATATACTGTGCAAACTCATATGGACTAATATATAAACACTAAAATTCGATACAAAACATTTTTCTAATTAGATAAAAGGATGCTTTTATACAGTATTAGCTATTTGGTGGAGAAGAGTTTGAGAGTTAGATAATCCTGCATTGTCTCGTGAAAGTTTCTATTTCCGAAATCAAATCGATTTTCTGTTAGCAGTTTGGCAAGAATAGTAGTCAAATAAATAAACTGACACTTTTAAGGCCTTAACAATCATTTCGAATTAATTCTGCTCAATTTGATCTGATTTTATAATTTTGGTATACTCTGTACGTCTGTCCATGATTGTTGCTAATAAAACTTCTTATTCGCTAATAACAACTATACTTTCTACTTTCGAAGCCATCCAGCCTTAGTTTTTTTCTGGATAAGGATGTACACAAAACCATCGGCTTTAAAAGTTGCCACCCTTTAGGAAGAAGCTGGGTCATTAGTAAGAAAAGCAGAACTGCTCACATCGGTGAACACGATAAACCACTTTTTTGCGTGTAAACACGCTCTGTTCGGATAATTACACCAGGTCATTGAGAAGTTGCTCTGCCTACTGTTAACGATTTGAATCGAACGAACCATCTACTTTATTTGTATTTGCGGTAATGGCAAGCAAACACAATATAACACAAATAAAAATTGACTTCCATCCTTAACCGTTTCAGTAAACTGAAAATAATTTAACAGTATTATGAAATTCTTCCTATACATTCACTGCTTCGTATTCTATCGTAATTATAATATACACAGTCAATGCAGAATAATTATCGTCCATTTCGTTCATTCATTAATACCAATTCTCTTCAAATTTTTTACTTGACTATTAAAAGTTTCTTTCATTCTCCATTATCAAGTTTATCATTTATAAATGTTAATTTCACATTACGTTTACTGCGCATCACGTATAGCGTGCTTTTACGCTTACATCGGTTAAATACAATCGCCCAATCGAATTACCAGTTGCCAATACTGTTAATATTTGTGTAACATCTGGTATAATTCAAGAAAATCGAATATCTTTTTAAAAAGAGACTTGTTTGTAACGATTTAGCGAAGTTCCATACAATGACTACAATTTTGCGCGCTTATATTATTCACTTCATAAAATTCTGTCTTTTTGGAAGGCTTGAGTTTCGGTATTAATTGGAATTTCGATGTGGCTGAAATGACTCTATAACGCTCGGTTCGTGAGCCCAACATCGCGAAGGAAACACATTATATCTTGTTAAACGAGCCGTGCTCTCCGCACGTTCGATTAATACTTTGCAAGAGGAGGCATTTATTTGCTGGAATACTGACTGCAATCCTTCTTTCTGCCCCTTAATTATACCGTTACGTGTGATCGCTCTCCTTAATTAACACTGCTTTTTCTTTTCGTTTCGGATCGGGATTTTCGAATCCCCGATAAATCTCGCAACTTATCCCGTAGATCTTCTTCCTTCTACTATCGGGACTAAACATTACCGTCGATTAGTTAAAGGATTAATGACGGCTATAAGCCGTAGCAATAAGATTCATGGTGGAATGCTACAGGCATTGGGATTTCGTGCTTAGGACTGATACCTTTTTGTCATAGTTTACTATTTGATTATCATACGCTATGTAACTTTGAAATAAACGTACTTTGTTAATACCCATTTCATCACTGCTCTACCAATCAATTCATAATTAGGTGGATTAAATTAATTACTTTGACAAATAAAATAATGACATAATAAGTAGAATCCAATTTATTGGAAATAAATTATGCCGCAATGTGAACTGTATGCATATGAATAGATAACAGAATAATAAAATAATACGCATTTCCAATGATAAAACACATTACCATACGCACAGTTTTCAGTATTATTCATCAGTATTTCTTTATTTCTTGATGATGAATTGAATAAACAGTAATTAAATATTAACTCTTTTAAGATATTAAATTTTGCTATTGTTTAAAATAGATAACAATTTTTCGCATCATCACCTTCAATGTACCTTCAACATTACCTTACACTTTAATTTAATTCTTGAACGATTTAACGTTTTACACGACGGTATGCTTCAACCATGAACATATCTATATTAGCCAAAACGAAAATATTGCACAAAAGGGTCCAGATGGGGTAGGCGAGTCTCAGAGCGAGTAACGTGAACAGAGTGATATTTAAAATCCTTCCAGTCGGCTGAACTCGTCCAGACATTGATAGGACAGCGACAATTATACCCTCGGACCCTTCGACAGAAACGTCCAATTGCCGCCATATATTTGCATATTTCTTGTCAAGAACACACGTGTTAAACAGAGCATTAAATTATAGAGCAGTTTCACTGCTCTACCTAAATTGGATACTACTAAAATTACTGAGACGTTTTTTTACGGCGAATGAGAATATGCATCGTGCTTTGAAGATCCCGACAAACTTGTCTAAATAAAAGGTTAGATAAATTCATGTGTTTAATAACTATTTAAAAAGATGCTTGTGTATAATAACAATTAACTCTATTACTAAAATACAATACGTATCGTATTGTAATACTAATCGTTCGGATAAACATTTGGTTTATTGTCAAATAAATTATATTTCTACTTCGAATAAAAGAAATGGTAACCAAATCTACAATAATATACAATAAATTGTTTTTCCGACAATTCAATTTTTATTAGAAAAGCCTTAAAACATTTAGAGAAGCCATTAGAAAACAGTTATTATATTTAACTTAATTTATTGCAAAACAATATAATATACTATAATATATATAAGATATAATAATATATATACTCGATTTAATTTTATCGATATCTGTTGGAAAACGAAGTTCGCAACGTTTAATTTACGGTCCGCTACAACCATAATGTATCATGTAGTATGTTGAAGACGGAGAATTTACTACCGTGTGTTTCATTTTTCAGCAGCCTCCACAATGGTCTATTATACGAAACTACGATTGGATCGAATAGTTTGTAAACTCGGTAATTACCAGCACCATTGTGCTTCGTATTACACGTCAGTAAACAGCTGTCGGGAAAAATCATTAACGACATTCGCGCCAACTTGATTATACTTACTACGACTCCCAAATTCGAATAAAATCATTGACCCACGATGAAACGGTCGAACGTATAAAACGGTAGAAAGTTTAAACTATTGTGTCCCTATGTTAAATTCAGCATTTCAAACCTTCTTCCTTCTTCGCTGACTTAATGTTCTGCGTTTCATTTACATTGGAATTCCAAATAATTGGGATTTGTAAACAACATAAAGTTGCGTCGTCTTTCATCAAGTCTTGTATTATGCAAAATACGCGTAGTCTAATTTTTGCAGTCTACTAGATTGTGGATTTTTATACAAAATAAACATTGCCTGTGTCAATTGAGAAACACGAGAGTTACAATAGTATTTTGAAGGTCTTACTAATATAATACTACTAATACAGTTCTACTAATATGCTCCGGTGAAGTACTAAAAGATATAATATATTAAATTAATGATTTAGGAAAAGTATTAAAATTATTTATAGTATTTTAAAAGTCTTTAAGTAATTTTAATACTTTACCTAAATAATTAATCTAATCTATTATATTCTTTAGTACTTTACTGAGACATATTAGTAATATTAATTAGTAGTAATCATAAGTAGTACTATATTAAGTAGTGCCACTAACGCCTGCTCTTCTTCACACGTTCCATTTATTTTTAATCTTATTTCTTTAGCTGTTCACATACCTCAACCTCCCTGTGATTAAGGCACTAAATGTAACAATTAAAGAAGAGATGTCTTGAATGATAGTTTATTTGATACTGAATTAAGAATAACAATTCTGTAACTGACTGTTAAACTTGCATCAACAACATCTTTAAGCTAGTGAAACCAGGGATGGTCGAACAATGAGTGATAGAGACTGACACTCTCCAGGCATAGTGTCCTTCGTCGACATCGCCAAGACTCGTGGATGGCTTGTAGATATTGGAGTTGTGACGAGAGACGGGCAATTAAGGAGAGAACACTTTCTATGGACGAATTTCTAGGAAAAGAGAACGATGTGACAAAAATGGGAATACGTGGAGGATTGTGCCTGCTTGAAAACACCCTGGCATTGGAATTTGCTATTCGGATTACCCTAAACATAAATGGAAAATGAAATGATTAATAATAAATAAACTGCGGATTTTTATACAAAATAAAAATTGTAAACATTATTTGCATGAAATAGAAAATAAATAGTAAGTTCTTTACTTCATTAACCATTTTAATAAAATAAAAATAAGATAGTAACATTTTTAAATTGTTTTAATCTTCTTGTATTTTAATTTGCAACTATTAAATTTTATCACAACCGTATAAAATCTATAGTCTACTGATTAATAAGCTGCATAACCCCGATAGTTTAATTTCTTAATAATGTAACTCATGAAATAAAAACTCTTTATCCAAATCATGATTACAAATAGTAAAAATATATATAACTATATTACTGTTGTAAAATTTTAGATATTCCTAGATTGATTACTTATATTTTGGTTCTATCACTAGATTGCAGATGTTTATGCACTTAAAAAACAATGAAGAGAAGAAACGCAAAATTGGAAAAACGTTCGAAAAATTGGAAAATATTTTTCTCTTTAAAAACAAGCTACTAACTTGTTGAAATTGAAGTAGACAATTTTTATTTTGCACAGAGATCCACAGTATATTTATCACTATGAAATCTATAAACTAGAAGTGTGAGACTGGATGGATGGTATTGTATTTTAATAAGTTTTTTAATTGTTTAGTACAGGACTTGCAAGAACTATTCACTCGTCAATATATTTCTTACTTGAAATAGGCCACTCTTCGTTAAATAGCTCGCCATGTCTCGTATGTTTGAAGTGATTTCATATACAAACGATTAAATGATGATGAGTGTTCTGTGTGTCAGACGATATCTCTGACATAGCAACTCAATAACATGATCGATACATAAATGATACGTTCATAGTTAATGACCGTTTTATTATGCAATTCCGACACTGGACAATCTCTTCATCTTAACGATGAAGTGAAGTTTCAAGACCTTGTACATAATCTATTAAATATAAATGTTTTTCATTTCCTTTAAATCGAAATAATATTTAATACTTCTATCATCAAACTTCAGGAATGATCGTAAATTAAAATATACAGAAAACAAAAATTGCCACGTTCTATTAAGAAAATTATTAAAGACATGGAAGTCTTGATCAATATGTCTGTTAAAGAAATCGCAGTACAAATAAATCATATTAAATGATATCAAAGGAAAAGAACAAGATCTTATAAAATTATTAAAAATGAATTCATAATGAATAAATATACTGAGTAATTATCCATAGAAGCTTTTAAGAAACTCTAAAATGAGAAGAATTTGAAATCCGTCATTTTGACAAGCTTGGTTGCACTGGCGTTAAATAGCAGGCTACGAAGAACTTCTTAGTCTTCGGACTCGCGTTAGGCAGTAATAGCATCCCTTTCGAATGTTCTACACGGACAACCATAGCACTGAAAGTATTGTCTTTCGGTATAGTCATGGCCGGGATTAGAGCAGACACCGAGACATGAAATCCGCTCGTGTTTCCTGCAGCTACAGATCAAGGAGGAAGAAAAAAGCATCCACAGTATTGTTACTTGGTGGGGTCGATGGAACTGCTAGGTGGCATCTAATGAGAAGGAGCGGACAATGAGCCTTTCTGACTTAAGAGCCCTAGGGTGAATGCCGGAAGAGTACTCCTACAACCCTTCTTATGTTATTCATTTATTCTCACGCCTGCTTCACGAATCAGACGAGTTACCTGGCGAGAAGAGTTCTGTGGTGAATGGCTTCGAGATATACGCGAAATTTGAACGTGGCAGAGTGCGAAAAAATGCAGTTTAAAAAACTGAATAGAATCATCGAGTACGTAATAAATTGATTTAATTACGGACAAAATGGAACCGAAAAAAAGACCAATCGGTTACTGTTCCATGAACCAGTAATAACATAAGTACGTAATATTGCTAGACAATATTTTATCACGTGTTACTATACGTTTACACAAGATATTCCATACGTCTTTGTCATTTGAAATACTTTCGATATACTTAAAACATTGTAAAATATTTATTGCAAAAATTATTTAAACGAAAAATTGAAAACACAATTACTACATATCACACAATTACGTCCGACCAAATGAAAAATATTAAAATTCAGAACTTTATAATGTATTTTTTGAAAAGAAGAATTTTTATTACAAAATTAAATAGCACAGTGAGAATTATTAAATTGCAATTCAAATTATATTATAATTATAATTAAATAAAAAAACACGAAAATATTAATGGAATTAACGTCAAAATTGTTAAAACAAAAAACGAATTAGAGTATAATAGAAAACCGAAACAATCATTCATAATTTATCATTATAATATACAAATCATTTTTTAATCCTTGAATTTTTTTATTTATTTTATGATTTATTTGTAATGCATTATAAAAAAACTTTTAGTATATACTCTTTCATATAATATTATAGCAAATATGTATATTTATGTGTATAAATAATATTTTAAGTTTCTTTTGTATGTATCTAAATTATTCATTAAACCTTATGAAACTGATCGAATGTTTTTATAATAGAAAACATTGTCATTAAAAATCACGGGTGTGAAAAAAACCTAAAACAGCGGTCCGCATATTACCCGTATTATATTACATTGTTCGTATAGTAAGAATATAGGTTTTTGTATACATTTAAAACTGTTCCCTTCATTAAGAACTAGAGATATGATTTAAACGATTTTGTTTCTTCGTGAAAAAGGTCAGTTTTTCAAACTTTTTAAAGATATTAATGATTTTGTCTACATTGAAAGAGATAACTACCAAAACACATCATTTTTAAATTAAACATTTTAACATTTATACAATTAAAACTACAATCTTTTCACTTACTTTGAAGATAAAATTAAACTCAGTTATTTGTATTACTAGTATACGTTTTTATAAATATTATTGCCTTTCCGATATTATTCATATCATTATAAAATAACTAATATATTTTAGCTTTTATTACATTATATTATCCTATATAAACATATAAATAATATTACAAGCATTATATATATTATCATTTCGTTAAATCATTTTGATTCACTCAAATAATAAACAAATCACAGCAAGATTAAATTAAACATTGCTTTTTTCGAAAAAGATTTAAGGCCAACTAAGTGATACACTCAATTTTTATTTTGATACTGTGATTGTAGGAATTGAGCTCTTATTAACAATGCTGTTAAAATTTCTGTTATCGAACATTGTATTCGAGGTTATTGATGTTACAAATTACAAAAAAAAGGAATTCAAAATATTGGAACTTCGTAATTTTATTATAACTTAGTCACATAAAAAATGTACAATGAGTTTATGAATTTCTTATTATGTGCCTTAAATTAGATAATTCTTCTGACTTCAAAAAATCGTTTTAAGTAGAGAACTTGTCCTATTGTCATACAAACCAAAACCATAGCTTCAAAGAAGGCCCACATGCCTACAAGGAAATTGGTACTTTCGTTGATAGCTCTATGGTTTTGATCCCGTACCTGTAAAAAAAGTTAGAATTCTTGATGTTTCAAGGTCCTGGATTTTAAAACCATAAAACTAAAAAATTTTAGTTACCTGCATATATTCTTGCTCATTCTTCACTCCCCATAAACTTGTACTTAATTCTTTAATCATATCATCTATTTTACTGTGATTTGTGTCCTCAGCATTCTTTCCATTTGAAGTATGTTCTATAGGTTTTAGAGTCTCGCCAATATTCATATTAAACATTACAACTTTTGGTGTCATACTGCTTTTTTGATTACTAAAGCAATATGTATAATCACCAGACAAACCCGCAGCAAATGTATATTTTCCACTGCTTTCTTGTTCACCTCTATATATTTCCTTCTGATCAGGACCAATTATTTTTACATCTATATCTAAAAATCCTCCTTCTGCTATCTCAAATGTAAGACCTAAAAGATATTGCAAGTAATATTAAAAAATATATTTTATTATATTATGCTAATGACGTGCAACTAATAATGACAAGACATAAATAAATGACAAAAATATGTCTCTTTTGATTCTTTAGTGTCTTTATTCACTGTTACAAAAATAAGTATTAATTTATTCTTTCTTTAAATACATTTAAGAGAAAACAGACGATGTACAATAATAATCTTTATTTAAGTTTCTATTATCTCTAATGTATCAAATTATAGTGCGTACAAATTATTCAATTAATAGAAACTCTATATATAAAACATATTACTTTGAAATGACCCATGTAACACAATTTAAATAAACGTAAACTTTGTATGTTAATAATACAAATATTCGTTGAATATACTTCCAAAATATATCTACTTGAAAAATTAACATTTTGTAAATTTTACATAGTACAAACAATAATTAGCAATAACAATAAAAGAGAGATATCAAATCTCAATTTATATTAAAATAAATAATTATGTAATGAACTTGCAAAACATGTTATTATAATCATTGCAAATTTGTTTAAGGAAAGTTTCCTAAGTTTCCTAAAAAAGTTTCCTAAAAACTAACCCATTTTCGTTCCCGCTTCAACTCTGTCGAAAAAACATTCTTCAGCATGTGCATCTACAGTTATGAAATAACAGGTTGCACTTTTGCTTAAAACAATTAGGGATAAACAAGAAATAAGCCACCTCATTTTATCAAATTACGCTGTGAACTTATTAAAAATGACATATGCCGATTCTTAACTCCGCCACTTCACAGCGACATGTTGCTACCACAGCGCCACGTATGCAAACTACCAAGAAATTAATGGTAGACATAGATGTACATTCATTTGAGAAATATTGTACCTCAAGTTTTACTGCGTATCCAATCCGCAGTGAGTCCCGTTTTAGGCCCGTACTTTAAGATGTATTATAGAAAATTACAGGGGAGAAACAATTTTTCTACGAAGTGGTTTCACACACAGCAATAATAGATGTTACTTCCAGGCAATGTACATATGTCTAAGCCAGGATTCAGAATTAACTGCACATGACAGAGATAGAGCAATTTCGGAGACAGCATCAGAAATTTGTTGCAGGAGAGATCTCATAAATGAGACTGAATGATGGCACTCTGCACGACATTTCAAAACATTCTCCGTAAATACTCTGTCTCTGCCATATTCAATTAATTCCGAGCCCTGTTCTAAAACAAAAGTCCAATATTCTTTGGTAACTAATTTTCATTTTCATGTACACGCATCCGGAACTAAACTCATGAATATTAGCCCAAAAATTTAGTCATCCAATACGCATGCGTACACAATATTTCCACTTTTGTGTGTCAAGGTCATCCAATTTAGAAACATGAACAATAAAAATTTAAATAGTAATACATGTGTACCATCACTGATATTCTCTACTGGTGATTTGTGGTAACGTGACCCAATTTCCTATGCACCACTTCGTCTGATTTTGGCCAATATTTAAAATGCGTAAACTTGATAAGAACTTTTCAATAGAAATATTAAGTTAAATAAATAAATATTTATTAAAAACTGAGACTGCATAATTGTTAAAATGCAAGTCGATCATCGACTTTTACGATAAAAGAAAGTTCTGTGACTTTGGCGAGTGATTTTCAGGTGCTGAAAGTGAAGAGTAAAAAGGAACTATTTTGAACAAATGTCAGTCAATGTCTAATATTATCACTATTCATATGTTGATCTGTTGATCCAATGTTATTAGGTCATTGTATATTTGAATTGGGTCGAAGTCACTTTATTGTACAATAAGAGAAATATTAAATAAATCTATTAAGATTTATAACAATATTTCGGAATTTCCATTATCATTCACAATTTAATCTGTGGTCGCGATTAAATATTATCAACAGATAATATTAAGTGTATATTTATCTTTCTTAATAGTGATGATGTTACGGAAATTTTTGACATACATATGAATGAGAATTAAATATACTGCCATTGATAACTAAAAGGAAATAAAGATGAAGACTGTGAGCTTTTGTTATTTCATAAGGAGAAGTACTTTTGTACAACATTGGAGACAAGATTTGATTAATCTGTCTCTATCTTCTAAACATATGCATATTAATTCAAAGGAGTAAGTTTAATTTCATGTAAGTATATACTTCTTTATCATCCATTATTTATTTTAATATTTACTTATTTTTATTCAAGCATTAAACCAGTAAAACTTGCATATGCATCATACGAGTCAATGAGAGGAAACATAAATGATTCAAAGAACCCTATTATTATAATGCATGGCCTTTTTGGGTCAAAGAATAACTGGAACATGTTATCAAAATCAATACATCAGCAAACAGATCGTAAGGTAGATATATAGAATTTATAGAATATAAGAAATACTTGAAATGCATTTATAGGTAATAGCTATAGATGCAAGGAACCATGGAGATTCTCCACATTCTTCAGATATGACATATAAACACATGGCAAAGGATGTCATTCAACTCATGCATGATTTAGGACTTCAAAAATCTATTTTGGTAGGACACAGTATGGGAGGATCTACAATGATGTATGTAGCTTTAAATTATCCAGAAGTAGTAGAAAAATTAGTAGTAGTAGATATGTCTCCAGTGAGGACCAGTCCTCAACTTTTGGAGATGGAAAAGATATTCAATGCTATGAGTTCAGTAGACCTAAGCAATAGCCCAACATTAACAAAGGCACGTAGAGTAGCAGATGAACAACTTGCAGATACTATTAAACATCTGAGTTTACGTCAGGTACATAAAACTACTTTTTATATTTATAGTACTTTAATTATAAATAGTTTGTAGTAATTGAAAATTAAATTTTCATTGCAGTTTTTAATAATGAATATAGTGGAAGCTGATATTGGAAAGTATAAATGGCGGATTAATTTACCTGTGCTGCAACAAAATTTTGTAACACAGATAGCAACTTTTCCTTCAATGAAGGAATCACAAGCTTTTAAGGGACCAACATTATTTATAGGGGGTGGTTTGAGTGATTACATAAAAGTAGAAGATCATAATAAAATTAAAAACTTATTTCCTTCTGCTCAATTCTCATATATAAGTGGTGCCAATCATTGGGTTCATGCAGACAAACCAACCGATTTTATGAAGACAACAATTGATTTCATTAATCAATCGTAATTGTAATTATCGTATTGAGATAAGAAAAATACGTAATGCATTTGGAAACATATATATGTATTTATGTGAAATTTATAACATTACAGATACATAAGTGAAAAATAGATCGATAAAATACAATTGTACACAGTGTAAACAAATTATGAATTCTGCATCAGGTAAGAACTTACGAAGTTTAACACTTTATTAATTTCTTGTTTGTTACATTTCCATATATTGCATATTCAGTGTTTTACAGTTTGGAAATAATTTTATCAGAACTGAAAAGTAGTTTCACACAAGGCCATGTTTTATTAAAGAACAACTATTCAAAATGTAACATTTTGATGAACTTTTAGACATTATTAAAATATAGTGTGCTTAATTAATTATTGTGATTTTAAGACAAAAATATTCAAGAAAATAGATAAATTGAATTTAAAAAGTTTAAAGAATTGTGTATAAATACTATATTTAAGCGATAATGTAAAAATTTGCGATTGCAACTTCGTGTATAAAGAAATAAAGTTATAATTTTAAATTAGTTAAATATGTGTTACAATATCACAATGATTTTTGCAAAGTGCAAATTCCTTACTAACTTTTCCTCATATTTTGTCCCATTCAACAAATTGCATACTAAAGTACATCATGAGGATGTCCACCATTGTATGCATAGTCTGCTTTATTGTGCATTACCAATTGATTGTCCACAAAATAAAATGAATCTGAGCGTGTTTCAAATGGATTTGCAATCATTTCAGAGACTGAAAGGTCATTCTTAATGAAATTATATTATGCAATGAATATTTCCAGTCATTATACAATAAAACTTACAACTTACCCAAATCAGCAGGCAAAGTTGGAAATTCATAAATATGTTCGCAGGTATTTTTACTGTTTGGTATACAAAATCCAAATTGAAAATCAAAAGTTTTTAATAATCTGTCTCGAAAAAAGTGGCGTTCAATCATTCGAAAATTAGTCACTGGTTTGGATCCCACAAGAAATTCTACTGTTGCCCCAACAGTCTTCAGTTTAAGAAATTGAGGTGTAAATTGGTAACGTACAAAGCGACCAGTGTCTTCACAACCAGATTCTTCACATTCTGGTTCTACATCTTGTAGAAGATCGCATTCTAAAATATATAAACATTTATACTTGATAGCATGCAATACATATATATATGTACAATATAAATAAATAAATAAATTTATTTAATCACTACGTACCAGTAGCTGGTGGTTTTGTTATTTCAAACAATATTGTTCCTGTTTCTAGGTCTCTAATTTGAAATCTTGTAAAATCAATGTCATAAATATTAGCCTCTGGAGAACACAAATACTCTGAAATAGAATTGGTCAATTATTATTTTATAAAGGAAAATATATAAATTCTTATACTAAAAATATACTGCCTTACTATCGGTAATTGTAGGCAAGCGTAACACCATTTCTGGGGTTATAGGGGTTTTTTCAATATTTCCGTTGTCAGAATTTTCTTGATCTACTGACGGTGTGAACGAAGTAATAGCTTCGCTTGATTTATTTTCGCTATCAACACTCATATTTTAATAGTAATTAGACCATAAGCAGACAATTTATTTAACGTACAAGCGTATATTTTTCGTATAACTATTATAGTATGTTCCACATAAGATTGATATTCATCAAAGATTTGATAGGGGTCTTTTACATACAGGCTTCGTTATAAATATTTATGGAACATTTCTAATCTTTAAATTCTTTATCCATCCGATAACGTCTTCATTGTGTAAACTTTCGGACATTCCATCGTATTTTGACAATTATTCATGCGCCACGTTAGAAAAGTCAATGGTAAATATCCTGAAACTATACACAACTGTAGAAATACTACTTATTCGTACATAGAATACTAAAAGAGCAAAAAAAGGTCCAATCGGAACATTCAATGTTTGTATTAGTGAAACTGACTCACCATATAACCAAATTAATGAAACATAGTTTAAAAAATTTACCATATGTAATTGTTCATTCAATACATAGTTTTAATTGCTCACTTATTTTTTTCGAGTAATAACAAAACAGCTTTTTTTGTGACGTCTAGGGATTTTTATGACAGGTTGAAAATTTTTGATAATACTGTTGCGTGATCACGCGAACACAGTTATAAATAAGCGCCTCTGGTTATGCAAATTATAAACTTAGTGGATGCCGACAGGAAGGAAATTCTGTGGGGAACCTGGGGTTTTACCTCGGATTCCCTAGGCAGCTCCCCAACAATCAGTTGGTAACGCGGTTGGCAGCACCGGTCACCAACCGTTGCCGCTCGTGTTTTCTTGAGCGAGATTCATTCGTTTTCGAACACCAGAACAGAATAGATACTGGGATCGTCTCACCGTTATCTACTGCACGTGCCGAGTATAGTCTACAGTGATTGTAATACAATAAATTCAGTGATCGAGAGATGGTGTATTTATCCATTAAATAGTCCTTCCGTCCGGGAAGATCACTGTCCAGCAGTCCGTGTAGGGAACTGCTAGCCTTCGATCACAATCCTCGAAGCGGTCTTCCCAACGTTATACTGGGAGGTATAACCGGTACACGCAGTTATACCACGTGATCCCTACAATACAGATTTATATCGTATAGTTATGTAGGGATACAGCATCGGCCGAGAGGAATAACTGAGAATATGTAAGGAGATAATGAGAGAGAGAGTTCCCACGAAATTTTTCGTTAAACCTTTTTTTTATTTAGCAAGACTAATCGAGGAATGTAGAGAAAGTCACGTAGCCTCTCGTAAGTCCCTCTCCAATTTCACATGAACTAGACGAGTCACAATAGCAAACCCGGATCTCTCAAGTACAGGACGTCGTAAATCTTTAGACAAGGACTTCTCGGAACCCTCTCTGACCTCTCTCTCTCTTACTCAGTCCTCGAGCCGAAATCTTCGCGCGCGGCACACCCCCACACCGTTCGTTTCGGCGGGCTTTTTACCCCTGCGCGCTCGACTCTCGCGCATCCCCATCCGCACGCGCACCGTCGAACCACCAATTCCTTCTGCAATCTGCAACCGGAAGACGGGTCATCCGACGAATCAGCATCCAGCTAGAGGACCCCAATTTTCCTATTGGACAAGGAAGGAAAGGGAAGAAGGAACGCAGGAACAAAACTCGATTCCTTGGGAAAATACGCGACTTTATTTTTGGGAGGCTTGGAGATAACATCTTTATCCAGGAAATAAAGTTTTAAAGACGATTTCGGTGCAACTAATTAATTTTTACAAGTCCTACACAAGCAGAACACTTTTGTGTTCCACGGGCATCCGAACCAGCCAAACTTCCCTAAATCCCACCCAAGCAACAATACGAAATTTCTGAAATAATGCTCTTTTCATTAAACCAATTTCTTAATCTTTCACGGACGACAATTTTATCAATGAACAATGAATTTGTAATAAATACATATATAAGAAAGTAGGAACTAGTAAATAAGTAGACTAGAAACTTTGTCTAAATTGAGCAATTTTTTCCGTTGGTACAGAAACTAAAAAAAAGACATTTTTTAACATATTTAAAAATTATAGTTTATTTATAAAAGAACTGTATAAATTGCTATTTATTACAATATGAAAAATAGAAAGCGAGAATGTTATTCTTATTTGCTAATATATAACCTCCAATTTAGCAATTCTATACTGCCTCGTTTGTATATTTCTAATAAGGACAAATGAATATTTTTTATTAAGAAATTCGAGTAGCGAATTCAACGTTATATATCCCAGACCTGTGCCTTTTGCCTGTACAAAAGAAAAATCACCTTTTGTTACATATCCCATGACTTCTCTACTGCAAGAATATCTTACATCAACACAGTCTGGAAAGTACATCTGTGTCATCTTCTTGGCCTGCTTAGAGACAGCATCATGACTTGCTTTTAATAAATTTTTTCTCTTGCACTCATTATCTAAAATTTGTAAATCATTGTTTAACAGCTGTCTCAGTTCATCATCTAATGCTTTTTTATGTCGTAACCTTTGTTTTTTTAAACGTTTTAAAAGTGCTAAGTGTTCTTTTCTTAATCTTTTTCTAATGGTTTCATTTGGATCAGGATACAGCTTTTCTGTAGGCCCCGGCCAGTTCCTATTATTTCTATACATTTCTACATCTTCAGATGTTGGCATACATATAAGTGCAAATCTTTTAGGACATCCTCTTTTCAGAATGGATACCTTGATGTGAATTAAACAATTCCTATTTTCCAAAGAATTTTCCAAATGGGGATTTGATTTGGATCTCTGCAATTTATTCTGCCTAATTGTTTTTTCTTCAGTTACCAAATTATCTTGTAACAGTTGCAATAACTTACGATTTCTTAAAACAAAAAAGTCTTCAACATTCGTCCATTCATTCATTAGAGTTCTCCATTCGCAGTAGAATGGAGTAGCAATTCCCATCTTTACAAAATTTACACGTCTGTTAGGTGGATAGCGCAAATATTTTTCTATCAATTCTTTTTTAGTACTTAATGCTTCCTTCGTATAAGCAAGTGTATCTGGATCATTGATGTCCGGCGACTTTGCATTTCCATACTCGAATGCAATAGACCTTGATTCTTGGAGTGCACCTACTCTTACGCAACGGAGTATGCAAGCGAGCCAAAATGGCATCGCCCAACCCGCTGGTAAAATAATGTCTATAGCAGAACTTAAACCCTGATTACCAACTCCTGGCTTCTGAACTAAAAGTATGGGTATTTTGGTCATAATCTCTTCATTGAAATGTTTGTCATTACTTATGCCAGGAACTAAACATTTACTCCTTAACTTATTAATGGAACTAGTTGTTACACATGTCTCAGTAATTTTTTGCCGAATTTCCTTATCCCAAATTGGACTGAAATTAGCACTTGTTGGTGGGACTGTCATTAATTCCATAATTTTTGATACATTACCCTGTGGCTTTGTTCTTTTTTTAGGCAAGTGAAATCTCGGATCTAGAACTGTGAATCCGAGAACAATATTTGGTGGCAATTGACTAGATGATTGTAGTGTCTGTAGCAGTTCCCACATTTGTTTTTGAAATTTTAAAGATTTTAAATTTTCTTCATTGCTGTAGTATTCTTTATGCCACAATTTATTATTGTCTTGAGTACCATCTTCATACTCCATTCGATTTTCTTCAACTTCGGTTGTAATTGGAGAATAAAAGTTTTCATCAATGCTCGGTAATCGTAATGTTTCCGTCAATGTGCTTAACGCTAACGGTCCAAAAAGCCGAAATCTATTGATCGTATTTTTGTGGACAGTCATTTTACAATTATTATCATTTATATATGAATTAGATTTAATCATTTGACTATTTTCTGTGCTAGGCTTTGCATCATTTACTTTAAGGTCGAAACTGGATATGATTTCATTCAAAAATTCATTGAGGAACGATGGGTGTACCCAAATCCAAATTGTTTTTAATATAGAATTCGTACTTGGCCTCCATAGGAAGTGCACATGACCAATTGGAAATCGGGGATAACCATTCTTTTTAAAGAACATTAAAGTGCCTTCTCGGGTACCGGAAATGAAAACATTTGCGGCAAAAGTTAATTCGAGCGGATTACAATGGCTTTTTAATGTTTCTTTCAGATTTTCTTCAGGTCCATGCATTTCAACGCACGTGTAGTATGAAATATCCTGCATGAGACAATGTTTCGCCACGGCGCGATAATTCGCCTTAAAACATCTGTCGTTTGCGTGACTTGCGAGCCTGTAGCCCCATTTTTCCACCATATGAAATCGTTTTGCATGCCAAATGTGAGTCTCCAACCAAATTTTGTTTTGCTGTCTTCGGTTATACTCTAAGAGCAAATTTCGCGGTCGCCTGCGATATTTGCGGCACGGCCTCTTGACTTTTGGCGGCAAACCAGATTTTTTCATTTGATTCAAATGTGCTTCTCGTAGTCGACGCGGCAATCGCTTCGCATTGTGCGACATTACACGCCTGCGCATGTACACGGGTAGCTTTTGAAACAAAAGTTTCGTTTGTTGATTATTTTCTGTAAGTGTTTAAATACGTTGAAACATCGAAACGAAGGATATTTCCCTCGAATAACATTAAAAACATGACATCACGTGACCTACCTATAGAATATGTCATTGCAGCGATTTCGCTAGCTCTCGCAGAAACTAGCTTTAAAACGTGGACGTCATTCGGTAATTTTTGAGACCCACCTAAATATTCATCGAACTGTTCTTTTCCCGCCATTTTCGATAATTAATATCTAATAATTTCTAATTCTTGTTTACACCAAGATAACCTGAAAATCCTGCTATTGTTATTTTTCGTGCGCGATCATTACCAAATATAGTAATATTGAAATTTTAATAATATAGATACTTGCAACAACTAATCAAATAATTTTTAAGGATGTAAATCTGAAATCATTTCATGTTATAGTGTTAACACTGAAACTATTGACTCGTACGGCGCACGTGTTGTGATTTACTAAAGGCATGAATGAAACGATATCACATAGAAGTACTTCTAGGATGTAGATTGTTCGAAGTTAGTTTCTGTATGCACCGATAGGTGCTACGAGTTGCGTCATTAAGACAGCCTTAAGAATCAGAATTTTTAAAATATTATTTGAAATCCTTGTTATGCTAATTTCTAATGATGTGTACTTTTCAATTTATATTATAAACAGTAGAACTCGATACACTCATAAAATAAGATACACGAACTGCATTACAATAAAAACGTTATCGAATCAATAAGGAAAACGGCATTGCGAAGATCCGACGAAAATACAAGAGTACCATTGGCCGACCAAAGTCATGTATGAGTGCGATATCAAAGAGCAATGTAAAGTACTGCGTCTATATTCGTAGTGTACACTATTGCTCTACGATCTATGTGTTCGGGGCCGTCGATGATGTTCAATTTGCCTGCAGTTTGCCACTTAAATGTCCGGCGGAATCCCTCTGCCTAATGTCAAGACCCGCTCCGTAAAATAGTCGCCATCTTTGCGACCAGGTCGCATCCCTCGGTTTGGACAGACGTATGTTGCGCGCAGCTTTATGTAGTGTCGAATAGAAAAAAAATCGTTGAAAGTTGGTGACGAAAGGAGCAAAGGCGATTCATCAGGACCGGATAGCTTTGGAAAGCTGCGACGAGAGTGTGGGCCAACGCGAAAGTGGGCAGAACGCGTAGGGCTTACGTTCTCCTGGCCTCGCTAGAGCAGTAGTACGTGTGATAGTAGGAATAATCTTGCTCGTTCTTCTGACAAGAGTGACATATACAGAAAGAGAAACACAGAGAGGGAGAGAGAGAGAGAGAGAGAGAAAGAAACAAAAAAAGAAAGAGAGAGAGAGACCGTAAGAGAACTGTCGTGTTAACTACTCTGGTGCAGTGATAACGGATCAGCCTGGGACTCATCGTCGGCCAGTTCGTTACCGGCGTATGCCATTGTAGCGTGTACATCGTTAACGTGCGGTTTGTTACGGCTGCAACAAAAACGGAAAAATGAGTCGTACATGGGCCTCTGGCCATATCTCGGTACCAGACGAGCTCCACGAAGTTCTTTTGGAATTCACCATTAGTTATCTACTGGAACGGCCAGTGAATGTTATCGACTATGCCGTCGAGTATTTTACGCAACTACAAGAATCTCGACAAACTCAGTTAATTCATTCTACTGAGACGTTCAAGTCTACGCCGGACGAGTCGCCGGATGAGTCGCCGGAAGGTGAGCAGTCGAAGAATTTTTAGTCGGTCGGGATGCAACTTCCCATCGCGTCCAGTAGACGTCCCGTGATACACACACACACACATATACATATATACATATATATATATACAATCCGCCACTCGCCAGCCTGTTAGTCCGAAGCGCGCCGTTCGCGGTACCGTTTCGATTTAGAAATTCGACTCCTCTCATAGTGCGCTTTGTGTAACTGGACCGGCGTCGTCCGTTTCTCGCGGTTTTTGCTGAAAAAATCGCGTACGTGACCACCAATGGATATCGGTACGGCACTTCTACTCTGATTTAAAACAGAGTTCCGTAAATTCGAAACTTGTGATCCACACTGCTGACCTGCTCCGATTTATTTACGATTCCGTTACTGTTTTTTAAACACGGCCCGGTGGATCACCGTTGTTCGCGGGATAATAGATCGTTTTGGATCTAGTTCTCAAGGTCATTTCTATCGTTACAGTACCACTGGTCGATAGGTTCTCCAAGAGGAGGAAAAGTATCTTCACGGAAACCTATAATCCCGAGGAAGATGAAGAAGACGCCGGGACCAAGGTATGTCGATTCGTGGATTAATCGATTTTCTTTATTGATTCTATTTTACAACGATCGGTTCCGTTCAACGAAGACTACCCTTTACTATCGGCCGTGTTTCGATCTTCGTTTTCGATTGCGTTGCACGAAGATCCATACTGTCTAGGCTCGTCTTCGAGCGGAGGGTGCGTGTATTGAATCGAAAATTGATCGGTACAATTCGCTTGGACTCTGAAGAACGAGAATCGATTCTTCATCACTTTCGGGAATACGAATGTTTTTTAACCCTTTGTACTCGAATCCATTTAAGCTGGAAATTTGATATAAAATTTCTGGCTTATAGTATTTTCATTCTACGCAACAAAGTGCAGTTTTACGCGTGCTAAATTGATTCTTGCGACTCGTAGCAACGGTTTTGCTACACAACAATTATTTAAATCTAAACTTTATTGTTGCATAAATTATTTTGTAACGTAATAGAATAACCTCGATGGTGCGCCAGTGTCACTATTCGAGTGCAAAGGGTTAATATGTTCACACGTGAAAACGTTACCACCGATTACGTTATACGTGCAAATTCGACGTTGTTACCGAAACGAACAATTGGATGATGAAGGAAACGAGAATTCATCGAATATAACGACGATTTATCGATCTTAAGAATGTGAGTGTAATTTCAGCCGTCCAAAACAGTAAACATTGCTTCCGAAACTGTCCATTGAAATCTTGATTAGGATAAGAGTATGCACTGATGTTTTATTATTTCAATAGTTGGAGTGTTTATGGTGAAAGACTATAGATACGCGAGAGTTTACGGGCAATATGGCGACATTGATTCTCAAAGGGTTAACCCTTTCGATGCAATATAGTTTCACCAAGTTTTCACCTTTCAATATAGGGTTTTGGGTTTGTTTCGATGAAAGTAAGATTTCTATAGCAGCTCATTTCAATTATCATGGTCTCTGTTTCGAAAAAAGACACCTGAAACACGTTCACAATTATAACAGCTGTTCACTGCGCTTTTATTACTTTACATTGGTAATATAGGAGTGGAAGGGATAGTTATTACGGACACGAGGATATTTCAAGCATCTTTCGAAAAACAGGATATAGCTATTTATATTGGGAGGATCAACGTTGATCTCACAATCATAGCGAATCGTAGTATTAATAGTCAATGTTTTTAAGGAGTAATTTCAACGATTATACTACGCGCATAGATTCAAACCGTCGTCGAGCGAAGGGACAAGGTATGAATCTGAGTATCTAGCGTCGAATTGATATGTTCCTGGGGAACCTGTTAAGGACAGAACCTTATGCTTTCGCAGTAAATATGCCGAAGGGTACGAAAACCCTTTATTCCGGTACATTGGAAGACGACAAGGATAGGGTTAACGTGTTTCACACACGATTACATCGCATACGTATACAACGGCGCGTGTGTACGTGTGTACGAGGGCTAAATATGGATGCTTTATGACTCGTTGGAATAATAACACGGCCGATCGGTTCTGTTCGAGAACGTACACGCGGTTCGCGAACGTAACCTCCGAAAAACGAACCGTTCGTCGAATGGCAGCGTGCCGCGTTCGCTAAACTCCAAACAGAGAGAGGACGCGAGAAGGAGAGAGAAAGAGAGCGAGAGAAGAGGAGGGAGAAAGTGGCTAGGAGCCGGCCATCTTTTTCCTCCCTTCTTTGTATTTTGTTTTTTATTTTTTTTTATATCCTTCCCTATCGAGACACCGGCGTATTCAGGCTGCGCGGGTGACGAAACGGGATGATTTACTTTGCTCGGCGATGCGAGCGATGTACCTTTGTGACGTCAGAGCGCGTGTTCGATAACCTGGTACCGACGTGACTTACATATGTATAGGTCGTATACACACGCGCACGTGAGGTCTGTTCGTGAATGAGCAAGACAGAGATAGAGAAGAGGGTGAGGAAGAGTGAGCGAGAGAGATTGATAGAAAACAAGAGAGAGAGAGAGAGAGAGAGAGAGAGAGAGAGAGAGAGAGGAATAGGAGGGAAAGACGCAGACATCGGTGTTCGGATTGGGATCGTAACTGCTCGAAAGCATTTCAAAAGACAGCGACGATCACGATTATCGGGAACTTGAACCGTTAAAACCGATCGGGACAACTACGGATTTCCTATAAGGTGGCCCATTAGAAACGACAGTTAGATCTTCGAACAACGTATTTTTTTATTTTATGGAAATACCGATCTGTGAAATGATGGATATCAGATTCATTCTTTTCCAATTATCGAAATTGCAAAGACGCATATGTGAGTAGATATTAGTAATAATAACTTATTTGAGTATATAGGTAAAAAATCCCTTTGTTCCAGAAGTAATAACAAATTGATATAACTTTCGCCTAAGTACAATCAAAAAGAAAAAAGGAAAATATATCGAAATAAGCTGATATACATACGTATATCTGTATAAGTTCAAGAAAGTGTTCGAACACCTTTTAAGATTCAATAATCTTTTTCAAGCAGGACTAAATGACATGAATTTTTTTTAGGTGATAGGGGAATTAATCCACTAGAGAATGACTGAAATGTTTTATCTTGATTTTGTTACAAATGTAAAATATCGAGACCTAGGAAAGGCATTTTTTAAGTATTTGCTTCTATAGCAAATAAGAAAGTAAAAAAACAGGAGTTATTACGTTTTAAAAGGTGTTTGAATACTTCATTGACCCTCTATACGTAGACATTGGAGACATCTAATCATTCAGGCATATTTTATGGGAGCACTGTAGACTGAACGTATTCAGTACTCGATTGTACTAATTCTAGTAGCGGTAGTATTCTTTTTGGAGAATTATTAGTCGCAGAAATGCATCATCCATGCAAAAATTAGGAAGTTCAATTATTTTATTGCAATCTTATTAATTGGCTGCGTGGGCCCGACGCCATCAATATAGCGGTCTTCTTTTTAAATAGGGACAGCCAATTTTAGTTAACGAACGTGTTCATCGAAGATCGAATAATGATACTTTCGAACGTCGAATTAGGCTTGAAAATGATCGAACGATAAATATTGTAGCTATTGAGGTTCAGATTTTATCAATTCGTTTGTTAGATCATGTCTTTTTTGCACAATATGGTAACCACTTCAAAATAATCTACTAAATTAAGATAATATAGTGAGTTAATGAAGTTGAAACTACAGGGTTTATGTTTATTGTTGGATCGCAGATCTTCATGCAAACTCTTATTTTCGCAGATCTTTATGTGGAACTCCGATTAGGAAGAAATTTATTTGGTTGACTAATGAGTTTTTTTTTACGGTGTAAATAAAATAAAGATGCCATTACAAGTATTAACCATTTGTACTCGGGTGGTATCTGTAAGGCGCAACACAAAATTGTTACACGATGTTTAAAAGAAATTGTTACATTATCAAATTTGTTTACTTTTGAAGAACATATGCATAAATTGTACATATAAGTCATATAAAATGTAAAACTATTTTGGAATTTGAATTAAAATGGCTTTGAGTGCAAACGGTTAATATTGATATAACTTAGTGCAAACGGTCAGCAACGAATTTGCAAAGACGAGTATGGTAATTGCCAAGAATTGTAAGTCTTGCAATGGAGAATGAAACAGTGATTTTTCGAAATTTTATTTCACGTGCTATATCCTTATTTTTATAAACACATGAGATCCACGAGTTCAATCTTTACAAACACTCTACCTCCAGACGACATCGTTCGATAACAAATTGAATATTGGTTTCTTTTTACTGATGACGTTGTTAGCCATCTATTTCATTATCTTTTTCTATTAGATTTTGACAATAAGAACTCAAGTTCAGAAACTCGTCGATGACAAGTGAAATGGCGAAGCAACCAACGATTTGTCGGGTAATCATGGTTTTCGCGTACGTACGTGACCAAGGTCACCGGTACGGATCCATTGGGTCGAGCCAGTTGTATTATATTCCGGAATGCATGCACTACTAATCATATGCGAAGGAGACGTATTGGTTCCACTCGAGGGGACACCGGCGACCTTGATCACTCTGGGGAGAAAAAATAGCTCCTAGATCTTCTCGTTCGTCCCACGTAGCCTAAAGATTAGCTCTGTGGCTGCAATGTTCTGTCGCACGTTTGATCGAACATCTACAGAGGACTCTGGAACCGGTAGCACAGCTCGAAAGGGTTCAATCCGTAGGATGGTATACGTATTCCAAAGTGTAGCTACGTTATGGGTGAAATTAGAAGGAAATGTTACAGGGAAAACATTATTGATTTCAGGCTTATCATACGGGGTGGCTGTGAAGTCTCAATTCGTTTCGACTCTGCTGCCGCCACTGCGAGACTTTGCAGATTCATTCGCGTTGTCGCTTCGCTGATCTTTCTTCATCACGATCGTGTGATATCTTGCTTTGGAAGCAAGTAGTGACGCAGAAAGTTAACAAAATTTTCTCTTAGTGGTGCCTAGATAATTATACAGATAACTCTATACAGATAATTTAATTGCCTAAACCGATTGTTTTTCATATATATAATTCTTTCATTTAAACATTTCTATTACAATACTTTCTCTGTTTTACTTTCACTTATTCTTTTATATAACATTTGATATCTTCTTGTTTTAGTGTAAACTATGTAACAAAGGGATTTTTCTGTTTATATCAATGAAATATTATTATTGTTATTATTAACCTTTATCACCCAACAAGTAGTAATGTTGTCAAACTTAAGCCAGTTTTTTGTAAAATTCTTAAAGTAATGAGAGTTAAATTATAGGAATTATTATCAAATGAAATAGACCAGGTCCCTTTTTTTTAAACACTAGTTAGAAAATTTTCCTTACAATCAGAAAAATTTGCAAATGCGATGGTCTTGTAGAAGGCAGGTGAGGTTATTTCACACAATTTTAGTATCCACATACTTTTTGCAGTAGCCCCTAAAAAAAGCAAAGAGTTCGAGCATCTGCGTAAAAGATGCGAGACGTCGATGCGTAAAATAGGAAACCTAATCCCTCGAGAAGTAAAACACGCTTCAGTTAGGGTATCTCTCGAAGCATGTGGGACCCATTGCAGTCGCGGACGAGGTCGTAAAAACCGACGTGAGAAGTTTATGCGAACGCGTACCGTATTTGAGCTTGCAACGGTCATTTTTACGCTCTGCTCGACGAACTTAGGCGAGCCGCCCTAAGATTGATTCTACCAAATAAATTCTACCAAATATAGCAATCGATAACCTCATCGGTGAAACTGGGAAACGATATGGGATTACGTAGAACCTTACTTCTCTGGCTATTTCGAGCAACAGGGACAAAAACCATAAACGCGAATTTATGCTTGACCTTCTCTTTCAGCGTCTCCCGCGTCCGCACATAATTTACCGACTCTGTTAATTGTCGTCTCTACTTGTACTTTTTTCTTCTCCTTTTGTTCGATGTTACTTTTTTTAGAACCGTGTCCGATCTTTTAGATTTTGCTTCACAATTGTTTGTGTTATTGTGAGTTTCAGTCGATTTTTCAAATCTAAATGTCTTCGCTGCGTTTCCTAATTATTATATTTCATTGGTATAGTATCTAGTTCATTTCGATGTCGCCACTTTTGAAGCATTTAATATGGGTATCTGGTTAATGAGCTTCTGAACGGCTATGTTGCATGAAAAAGCAGCATAGAAATCTCCCTTCGACCACTTGTCCTACGATTCTGGGGAAGAAGACAATTAATAATGCTTGCTTACATTCGCTTCAATGCTGTAACAACGAGTAAATAGCATTCCATTTCAGTTCAAAAGAAACTAGTAACAATCGTGTTTAGTAAATTCTATCGTTGGTTGGCTCATCGGCGGTTTATTATTGGAACAGTGATTGTCTTGGCGACGCAAACACGTCCGCTGTTTATCGAGGTATCGGTATCGTGTTCGCGGAGTCTCCAGAAAAACGGTCTACGTCGTGCATCCGATTTTTTTGCAGCCGCTACGCCGATACTAATTGGAGCAATCAAGTAAGAACTGGCAGCGTTATTAATTATCCTACGGCTCGAAGTTTCCGCCGCGCGTGTTGAAGTTACCTGAAAGTCAGGGGAAACACGTTGCTTTCGCCAGAGAGACGCGCGCGAACTTGTTTCCGTGGGGCTGAAAATGTTAATTACGAGCCGCGCTCGGTGTTATCGCGCGATTCGGATGCAGATGGATCAATTGAGACGGTCTTCCCGTGAACGGAAACCCGTTGTAGGTCACCGTGAACCTGTTTTCACCCGCAAACTGGCGCGGCGGGCAGGTGTTCGCGGGAGACGAACGAATTGACAGAACGCGAAAAATTAGAGTGGTAATCTAATTGTTCGAACTACTATTACATCGTTCACATTGCAGTTCGGCAGAGTATAAGTTGTCCATTGGATGTCGATTTTCGCGTAGACTGCGGATTTTCAGTGTTTAGAATAGAAGCAAATATGTAAAACAGAGAACTCTGTCTTTTGGAAACCACTTACTTTGCAATAATTCAGATTCACGCTAATTCTGTTAATTTCTTATAAATGTTTAACTGTTACAAAAACGCAGATACAAATATTCTTTTTCTCATAGGAAATAAGACGATGCTCTGATTACTGTAAAATGAATAAAAATCGGTAAATTAAGATCCGTAATCTACTTATGATCGTCTTTACTTGGGTCACGTTTAGTTTTCAACAAATTAATTGGCTATTTTTCGCAATATAATATTAAAACTGACACCAAGTGACGAGGATTTTAAGCAAAATCGATTATATATGTATTGTTTTTTTAATCGAAGTAGAATAATTAAGATTTACATTCGAGTGAATTTGGACCGACGATAAATAGACATTTTTATTTTCTTCTAGGTAATTGTTAAGTGCAGAGGGAAAAAACGTGCGGCAAAAAGAAAGTGTTAGGTCGTCTTATACATATCCGGATTGTTTCGTTTGAAAAGATCGACAAATTCGTTGTACTAACCAGAAGATTCTCTTTTGGTAAAAATTCAATAAAATTTCCTGTATATCTTTGCTGACAGAAGTGATCATTTTTACTTGTAAATTTTTGCCAATAGAAACAATCAGTGTTAAATGAAGTAAAATTTCATATATATATATAATTGAACAATATATATGTATATATATCGTATATATACATATATATATCGTCGCACGAATGATATATATTTATATATTGTTCAATTGCATTTTAAAGCTGTGTTTAAGAATGGAAAAATCATTGTTCAAGAAAATCATTCGTGCGACTTTACTATGGCTAGACTTTTTTATTATGGTTAAATCTCTAGGCAAAATAAAAATTATCTGCATCGATTGCATGGGATAGAAACCAAACAGCAACATAATTTTTCTTTTAACCATCTTAACAGATTATAAATAATAGCTTGGCTTTTAAAAACGTATTCAATGTTTGTTATATTTTGAACTATAACTACTGATTTTCACCTCAAATGCGTAATATCCGCGATCTAGGTATGACTAACTGAATTTACCGAGTGAGTTGCCATAAGGATATCTTTCATTTCACCGATCATCGACTGAGAAACCACCAAACTTTATCACTTTTCAGTAGTCAGAACAAAGGCGACTGTATCATAGTCGGTATTAACCGAGGTTGCGGAGGGCCAATATTTCTTGACTAACGTTACGTCACGGTCCACGTTCACCGATGGATTTTTGTTTATCGCAGCGAGATCTCTGTTCTATCAACTTGATCCACCATTGTTTACGGTGTACGAGTTTATACTCGAAAAATGATCCGATTAACAGGCAAAGCTGGGTGTTGGAGTTGAACAGAAAGGTCAGAGAACGTTGAGGCGAAGGATCTGTTTGATATATATGCACCTGTTGAGGTTCTCTGTAAAAAAGCGGATCTCGATATCGAAGCAGGTTTGCAGATAGAATTACATTTGGTACCCCGGTGATTTCCGCGGAAGGATCGTTTAATCGGGAGATTAAACTATTTTTTCATTCCCGCGTTCTTTCGAAGCGCCGGGTTGAAAAATTGCGAAACTTAAGAAAACCACTCGAATCCACGGCACCCCTCGCAACGGATCAATCCTCATGGATCCCAATTGCTGGCGATTCGTCACGCAGCGCTCCAAGAAGCAATTTTCCGCAATTTTCCGTGTCGCTTTTCCGCTTCAATATGCAGTTAACTAGAAATTGCGACCTTGAAAGGTTAATTTCGAATTACGCTCGGTACGCGGTTGTCGACTATACCAATTTGCCGTTTCTGTTTTTTTTTTCTTCGGCGGCACAGGCTGCACAGTTTGAGAAGCGAGGTCGCCGGAAGAGCTCGACATTATTTTCTTCAGGTTTCTTTACAATTTCGTTCTTTTATTTCTCCGTTATTTTTTTCAAACTTACCCTGCTGTTGCAGGCCTACTCACGCGTGACTAATCGGGAACCCTTTCTTTTTATATAACGGAGAGACGTTTTATACGCGTTCACGCTTAACGTTCCCTCAATCGATCCGGCCGCAATTAATTTATAATATCGACGCGTGCCGTGCGATGATCGTAATTCCTTCGGTATAATGCAACGCGATGCGACGCGGCGGCCAGCCTTCGTTTCGTTAATTACTCGTCTCGCCTCTACATTTGCCATGCAATATATTTCTCGCGGCTCTGCTTTGTGTTGTAGGACCCATTGCTCTTGCCGTTCGTGTCAACAGTCATCGACGTCTCGCGCGTTATTCATATTATTCGCGTTATCCCGATGCTTGCACATTTTATTGCGCCCTTTCGACGCCGTACGTTGTCTGTTGGGTTCCTATCGGTGGCTCTTCTGCTCGTGCTAATCGAGCCGCGCTATTGTCATTGCTGGACTGCGGATTTTTACGCGACACAACAATTTTATTATACGCTCTTTTTTCCCCTAATATTAGATTCACCGGATCTGTCCAACAGATGTGCATCAAGCTTTTAATTTAAGACTATTGTAATTACAAAGACACATTCATTGAGAATTTATTCAATATACTTGTTTTGTTAGACATACGGTGGGGAGCGAAACTGAGTCAACATCTTTTAAAACGGTATAATGTTTTTTAAACTGAATTGAACGACTTGAATTTTTTTAATTGATAGAAAGACGACTTTACTGTACAACGAGTAAAACGCATTTTTTCAATTTTCAATGTAGGTTCAAATAAAATAGTTGAAAAATCGAGAGTTCTTTTTGTTATTCCAAGTAGTTGCAAAATTAAAGGAAAGTAATTTTGTCATTCTCTAATAAATTTGTCCTTCTGTCATGTAATAAAAATTCAAGTTGCTAACTCTATTTTTAAAAGAGTTATATCGTTATAAAAGGTATTGGCTCAGTTTTGCTCTTCGCTGTATATTGTATGAAAATCTTTAAAAATCTGTATAAATACACATTTACTATATTTGCAAAACAATATAGAACATCCGTTCTCACGTTTTTGCACATTATAAAGACTTTTTCAGCAGGAAATGATTGATTAAATTCAAGCATAAATTGTAATAAAAATGGGGAAATGTTTGAATAAATTCAGTCTTTTTCTTACAAAGCAACGTACGTCAGCCGTTTTTAGTGCTCGTTAGCTGTAGCGTTAATTGCAAATCACTCGGATAAATAGCATATTCTCGCATATGTTTTTAGGGTTCTCGACTCGATCGCCTCGTTTCTGTTAAAAATTCGTTAAGTAGACTATTTATGATCGTCTGGATTAAACGCTGAAGAATAAATTAGACGTCGAGTGCAGCGTCGGTCATGTATTGGTGACACCAACATTTGAAATTCATTTTGTCTATAATAGATTCGAACGATCTGAATTTTACTAGAATTGTTAAAACGCGAAAGAGTCGACGTACCATCTGTTATGACAAATTTTAAGTTTTGGTTTTGTTGACTAAAAATTCTTTCAATACCCTTGTCATGCATATGCATCGTAAATGCATAAAATTCAGCAGTCTGGCGAGAGTCGTAACATAAATCAATTATATATGTATCTACTGGCAGAAATTAATGTTCAAATTGGTTCGTTGTCGCACTAGAAGGATCGAAATATTGGGGGCTTAGGAAATCGAGCAGGGATCGCAAGATGTTCGATTAATATGCATTTATATTCAGTCTGCCCACGTTATGCGCCGAATTAGAATTCAGAGAATAATGCTGCATACGCGAGCAGCCACATTGTAGTATTCCCTACTGCAATGCAAATGTATTTACATTAATACGTTCATGATAACCACCTTGATGGAAGTCAAACGAAATTCATCGAAAGTAGGGCTACTATTTACTCAATCCTGTCGTCCAACGAATTTGTTTTATTAAGCTCTCGTTCTCCTGTCTTTCCCCTTTCTTGATTACCTTTGTACACTGTAATTATCATCGGCTACGTAAGCGTGTATTACCGTGTCCCTCCGACCACTCGTTCTCGTGACAGGAAATGGTAAGATAGAATAATAATAGTAACAGCTGGACTCTGGATCGGCATGCAATTTCTATTCTAACATGAACTACAAATCCAAGACAATTCAGAATCCAAGATAAATCATTAAAAATCTCTTGTCGAACTCGCGCAGGCGGGCGAGTAGTTTCACTCGTAAAGCAACAGGTTACTCTCTCGAGTAACGTACGAGTCGAATATTATTCTTTAGCCCAAAATTGTTTCTAGCTGAAATGGTTGCCGCACTTTTAACTCTGTTCCATTGCTACGCAAGAAATGACTATTAATTTTTCGTGTACGCCTACGTGTTCTTTATAAAACAATTTGCCAATCATTATGGGAAAAATTGAAAAGTCAGTTTAGAAAAAGTGATCGTACTTGGAAAAGCTTTGTCTTCTATATCCTCAATGCTGTAATTTTTGCCATAAACACGGAAAATCTGCACTAAATGCTATCCGTTATTCCGTCGCCAAAACGAATGTTTCTTATGCGACGAACACAAAGCGCAAGTATCGCTAAATATTCGCAAGTTTCTGGTACAGGAAGTGTTTTGGCGCTTTACCCGAATGAAACGAGACTCGTGACAACATAGTCGAATTCAGGACCGACTATTTCCCTATTTAGACACTGCTATGTATCCGACGACCGCAGCGACTCGCGTCGTTTCGGGTAGCCGGTTGATCCGCAAATTGCGAATTACACGGTGCATATTAAATAGCTGCGGACGCGGCCGAGGATCGATCGCAATTAGACCGGCAATTGCTTTCACGTTCCTGGCCAGAAATAAAACGATCTTCGGATCTGTCGTCCAAGATGCTTCTTGGATCGAGTTATACGTCAGCAATAGTCATTTCACATTTCGTGTTTCCGATTAGCATAAGCCCAATTTCTTTGTAGTTCTAGGACATTCGTCGTTATCGCCATGTTAACCTTTTATTATCTTCAACTATTATCGTCTATTATTAGCAATAGTTTTTTAGATTTTGCCTAGATGAAAAATCAACACTAGCCAAAAATAACTCGGGAAAATATAGTACAGTGTAAATGTAAGTCGTTTCTATTTTGACCAATACATTTATATCAAAATTTTACGAGTTTTTAACTTTAAGGGACACTTGACATCTGATATTACATTTGCTTTCGCTTATTTATCGTGTTCAAATATTTTTGTTAAGCTGCTTGAATATTTCACAAATGAGGTACTTTCAATGAAACATTCAAGCAATGAAGATAAACAGCAAAAAGGACAGCCATTGTTGCACACTCGTGATAACGATAACAGCGACAAATTAGATATACTTGCAACCAATACCATATAATTCAAAACGTGCTTACATAAACTGTTCACGTACACTGTTCACATAAACTGCTGATTCGCAGATTCTATATTATATTAATATTAGCTTTTCGTTCTGCATTGCAAAAATGGGGTTTTGCCTGCATGTATAAATAAATCAAATTAGATTAAATGCTGTAATTCTGCATGAAGTACTTCCAACATTTCAGCGACAATATTTTTGTCTGTATTTCATAAGCGTTCGGTACAAAAAGGCTATTGGTAACAGAAACTAATGTAGCGAGCGTGTTGACCGGATAACCGATCGGCGATCGATCGTTAACAATGTTGCCTGTGGTCTGGGTTGCAGATAGTCTACCCGAAAAGCGACGAACAACGGCAGAGGCTCAGCGACAGCGTGAGGAACATTTTTCTGTTTCGGGTGCTAGACGGCGTAAGTTTAAACATAGTATTCTCGGCCCGCCTGCTCTGCTGCTCGGTAATTGAAACGGGAATACGGCGAGAGTTCGCGCCAACTCGTGGAAATGCCAATGAGTACGTGTAATCTGCTCGACTGGGATTCGGAATCGGAGGGAGCTTGATCCGAGGGAACCGACTAGATACAAATAGAAACCTCTAATGATCGGCCATCGGCGGCTGCTGCTGCCTCTCGTCTCTCGACGTTTTACTTTCAAAAGCGTAGTTACACGCCGACGTCCCTGAAAGCTTCAATTTTCCCGTGCACATGGAGATATTATTCGATTAGCTGATCAATTTACCGGCGAAATTCGCTGCCTGGCCTAGGACAGGAGACGAGCCACCGCGTCATGGCAACGGTTTAAGAATAAACCGTTTAAGAACGGGGATTCGCGGGTTTCGCGTGCTATTTATAAAGTTTTCGTACGAAATTCTGCGCCCCTCTGTTCCAGAATCCGCGTGATCGCAATTAGAAGTGCAATTTAACCCTTTTGCCGTGATAGACGCGTCTTTACTCTCAACGCCAACTTGAACGTATTTGTTCGCGAAATAGAGAAACATCGGTTGAAGTATAAAAAGATAATACATTGCGTTGATACCAAATTTTATGAAATAAATCATTTTAATCAAGAAAGTAATATAATTAGTGTGGAGGATTTTGAAATAATTTGAACAGTTCGATCATTATTCTGAGATGATTTGCTTGATAATTTCGAAACAGTACAAAATTTTATTTGTAGCTGAATCCTGCATGGGTTTGAAGATTAAACCTTCCTCTTTACGATGACTTCAGAAATCTTGATGATCCTGAAAACTTTTTAACCTTTTTTCGAGACTCGAAAACGTTCGCCAATTAGCGTATGAGAAGATAGACCGTAAGGATTTAGAGTCCTAACTTGTTCATCGTTCATGTTCCACGAAACAGTTTCAAAAAGTCGTAGATCAAGTTTTGAGGAATCGTTGTAAAGGGGAAACAACGTGCTTTAAAATAAGCTGGCGTTCATTATGGTATTGACTTTTTTAACAACGCTATTCCTTGGTGAATATGTGGACAATGTTTGGAGATCCGAAATACTTTTCGAACCACTCGGACGTTTACAGAATCGATTCGGAAGTGTTCGATGGGGCCACTTAAAGGAAAGTCTCGGAGAGACCGTGAACCTTGTTCATTAGTTTCAAGCATCGTTTTAGTATTGATTATTGATTTTGAGAGCCCGGAACTATAATGGATTCATAAAATTTCTAACCGACGAATAAGACATCTTTCGTGTTAGAAAGATGTGCAATTTTCTTAATTGATCAATCTTGCTATATTTTAATAACGTTCAACCGAGGCAAGGGTCGTAATTTATCTGAGCAAAGGGCGTAAAGAAAAACAACGCAAGGTTTATAGCCCAATATATGTAGAACCTTCACCTTCCGTAAAAATAAAACGACCCAGTATGGCTACTTTGTTGAACTTCTGGCTATACTATAATTTCTTTAGAATAGCTCTTCTGCACAACAACCTGATATTGTAGTTTATCGAATTATTACCTGAACCAGGTGATTCATGAACAGTATGCGCACCAAGAGAACATGAAAGCGTTTTCTTCGATAATCGAGTATCCTTAAATTTAATTATTTATAACAAGTGCACCCATTAAACGATTCAATTTATCATTAGATTCCGGATGTTTATGCAAAATGAAAATCATCGAACTTGATTATAAGAAACGTAAGTCAGACGAAAAGGTTTTTCCTCTTTTAATAATTCTAATAAGTAGTACATGATATCAAAATACTCTCATATTCTTCTCATGTTTTTAAAATTTTGTTTCTGACCTATGAATTTTTGTGATGAAAATGAATAAAATTATCAAACTATATAGTATCTAACCCAAGTAATCTAATGAACAAGATCACGATTCTCACGGCTAAACGTAAAGTCTATTCCAAGAAAAATGATCATTCCAAAACATCATTCATTCGAGCAGCTACAAGGCTAATTGTAAAACTTTTTCCAATTATTGTACCACAAGGAAGAATTTGACGAATGACGGAAGCTGTTAGGTGTGAAGACTGACCGCGTCTAGGCGCATGGACACCGCTCCTTGGAATACATAATTCTCTTGAACGGCAAAAGTGTGTTAAGGATATTTCCTACGGCTCAGACTCCCGTGTTGCTTCTCTGCCGAGCCTGGCAGGCTTTGAATTTCGCTAAAACGATCGCGAAGGTCAAGTGTCCTTGGTCTGGATTAGAAAAGAGCAGACAGAGCAGCGGAGCCATGGTATTCCTGGCACGCTCGCACACGCATCCCATGAATTCTTTTCGCAGGAACAAATGGCCGACGTGCTGGACGCGATGTTCGAGAGGCTCGTCAAGCCGGGACAGTATATCATCCGGCAAGGTGACGACGGTGACAATTTCTACGTTATCGAGAAGTATGTTCCACCACATTGTTCTCCAGTTTTTCGACGTCCTCCTGTCCTGTATCGTTTCTTTTTTTTTTTTATCCTTCTCCCTTATTTCGCTGAGCCTCTCTTCTTTCGTTGTCTTCCTTTTCTTGGTCGACCTCTTTCACTTCAACGTTTATTTTTGCTTGAATCTCTTTCCTTTCAGGATCCTCTTTTCCTTCATCAGAATCTCTTTCCGTCTATCGGGCTTTCTTTTCTTTCAAGGTCCTTTCCCCCTCGATCAGGTCCTATTTCCCCCTATCCGGCATCGCCCACCTCTTTTACCTCAACGTACATCTCTTTTCTGCGGCGTCCCCTTTTCCATAGAGGCCCAGTGACCCGTGCGGCCGATTACTGACCCTAGAACGACCTTTTCCAGGGGACAGTACGAGGTGTATGTTAAGGATCAGGACACGGGCATCGAATCCATGATTCACGTGTACGATAACAGCGGCGCCTTCGGCGAGCTGGCGTTGCTCTACAAGATGCCGAGAGCGGCCAGCATCAAGGCCATCACGAACGGAACACTATGGGCCATGGACAGGCAGGTTTTCCGGCGTATTCTGCTCAAGTCCGCGTACAAGAAGCGCAAGTTGTACGAGGACCTGATCAATAAGGTCCCAATGCTGAAGTCACTCGAGGCAAGTGTCTGTCGCGGCATTATTAGAGCACAGAAAGGTATTCTATTCTTCGTGAGAGAATGATTGGGGGAAACACTAGAACACTCAATGGGAAGCTAATCGTTCGGCCGGGAACATCATACCGGTAACTTCAACAGATCCGAGGGAGTTAGAGACAATTGGCAAAGGTGGGGTCGGTGATGATGTGATCTATGCTTGGAAAACGTCGCGTGTATCGTGGCCGCTTCGAAAACCACCTTCGATACTTTGCGTAACCGACGCCCTTTCGCTTCTCGCTGTTAGCCGAATGGGCCACGGGAATTGGTAATCGTTAAGACAAATTTAATGCTCGGATCGGCAATGTTGGAGGAGCGTGACGACTTCTTCCTCTTTGCTCGATTGCTGCTACGACTCCACCCTGTCAGTTACATAATAGGATTTCGCCCTTTCCTTTGTTCACTTTGTGCTGCTCGATGTTTGCGATGACTTCGTTATTTCAATTGGGGAACTGTGGTAGTAAGAAAGTTGAACCGGTTGTTCAATAGCTTCCATCTGGAGCAGTTTGATGGAGAAATGAAATTAAATTCAAGGAATCAGTGAAACCACGGAATTCTATTAGCATTGACACTGTGTAACATTCGAGTCGGTTAAAATCACAGTGGCGTGAGTCATATTCTCGAAAATTTTAACTTATGTTGTAAAATATACGCGTCAAAATATTACAAAGGCGAGTGAAGGAAATTATAAAGGTACCGTTTAACTTAGCTCTAAATTGTCTTAATAATAATAATAAATTTGGTTAATAAACAATACGTATGTTAGTAAATGATAACACTCCTTGTTTCGCACAATGCAGAAAATGTGACTTACTCAACTATCATTCTAACAAACTCATCCAATAGACGACTCTTGTAGCTTGGTAGGTACTGAACGATCTACCTATCAGTACTAATATTTGTGAAATCTAAATGAACTTCGAAAAAATTGTTACAGTCAATAGAATGTTAAAACTGGGCCGAGGATTTGATGCATTCGCGATAAAACTGAACAGGTCAAATGCAAAATACTGAAATATTTTAAAGATCTCTACTATTTTCCACTCATTGCAACTAATGTGAAAAATAATTATTTCCAGTAAAAATCCTCAGTTCAGTTATATTTGTAGAGTTATCATGCCGTTATTAAAATGAACTTCTTAAACCTAGGATCTCCAGTTTTTTAACCGTGTTAGAACAAAACCATGTGTTGGGAACGCAATTTAACGTTTAATTTATATTTTGAATCACACGATACGATTAACGTGCTGAAAATCCTTGAGCTCGATGATTAAAATTTGCAAAAAAGAGTTTGGAATCATGAACCATAAGCGCATGAGTAAGTGTCAGAAAGTTTGCGTAGCACAATGGGGACTTTGATTGTGTAGAAAGAATGAGTAGCGTATCAAGGGTTGTTGAACTTCTGGATTAAGAGTCACAATTGTCGTAGAGCTTAGCAGATTATCAAACTATTTATCGAAGCTAAGCCGATGTTTGAAGTACTAACAGAGCTGTTGTGTTTTATCAGAAATACGAGCGTATGAACCTGGCGGACGCTCTAGTACCGAAACAGTATGCGAACGGCGAAAACATAATCAAGCAAGGCGACACCGCTGACGGGATGTACTTCGTCGAAGATGGTGTCGTGAAGATCACCATACAAGGCGACGACGGCCGAGAGATCGAGGTACGTTACTGGCGATGATAATAATCGGCATGTCGATCCTTTTTTTCCAATCGTGTGTAAGACGCAGCCGGGACACGATCGGTGACCCAGATACCTCAAAACGGCGAGGCCTGTGGTGTGCCGGTATCGTGGTTGGCTAGCAAAACCACCACGCTAATTACACTGTCAATTGTATAGATGTCATTTGGTATTCTATTTGCCGGCACAGATTAATAGAGTTCCCGCTGGTGGGTACTTAGGCGAGCTGGCTCTCGTGACACATAAACCACGCGCTGCTTCGGCCTATGCTGTAGGCGACGTAAAGCTGGCCTGTAAGTTCACTTTTAATACGTTTAGAACGGTAGCGTCGGATTGCTGTTCGTTGCGATATCGTGGGCAATGGAGCGAACGTAATCTTGCAGCGGGGGTGGCGATTAATGCTAAAATAGTCGCCTGAATTTTACCTCTATAACACAAATTACTGATGCGCACGCTCAGGATTTGGGGGCGTTAAAATGTCAATTTCTATTTATTCTAGCTTTGCTATTTATGATTCGAAAATAGCTACACATGTAGAACGTAACCCTTGTGCGGGCACTGTATTAGAAATATTAGAAAGTCAGTCTAAATTATTCTCTGGATATAATAAATAAACGGTTACACTTAGCTCCTTCTGAAAATGAGAAGAATTACTAAAACATTTTATTGCGAATATCAGCATGCTGTCATTCGTTCATTTTAAATAATTGTTTTTTGAATATGAAAGATTAGTTAAAACATTTGACTTTTGTTGAGTAATTCTAGAGTGTTGAAACGTTAAAATGTTTCAAAATCATTTATATATTTTGATCGCCTATACATACGTTAATAATCGAGTTGAACTAAAAGGAATTTTTTAAAGGAACTGCGATCCGATGAAGAGAAACTATGCTAGGCAATCCGATGCCACCAAGATGATCAGTTAGAATTAATGTTTGTCAACCTGTTAACCGGGTAACCGACACCCACGTGACCATAATGAAACAATTGATGCAAGCCTAAGTAATGTTATCAAATACATTCAGAAAGACAATCGATGGAGTCGGACAATTCAGCTCGGTTAACAGAAAAGTGTGAACGTTGTCCTATTTAGTGAGTGACCGAGAATGCATGAGGGAGTGTACGTGATACTTGTGGCTCCTCGAGGCACGTGGTATTAAAAGTGCAATAATTTTTGCAGTCTTGGACGTGGAAGCTTTCGAACGCTTGCTCGGGCCATGCAAGGAGCTTATGAAGCGTAATATCGACGATTATGAGGATCAGCTAGTAAAAATCTTTGGCAGCAAAGCCAACGTGACCGATATCCGATGAACTGTCCGTAAGCAGTGATTTACCGTTGCACTGCTGTACCAAACAGAGCCTCTCTCACCGGAAACAACTTTGGTACAGTAATGTCACACGAGCACAAAACAGAAAAAAGAATTTAAAACAGCCGACAAAACCATAAAACAAACTCATACCACCCACTTTAAAAAACAAAATGAATCTCATTCAAGTAATCATCTCGAAGAGTCGACTTTCGTAATGACTGTTTACTAAGACGTGTGTCGGTAAGGATTGTCATTCAATAGTTACCAAGTTTGTACCTACGACACACATAGACACACGTAGAAACACATACAGATACACAAACGCGGGCAAACGTACACAAATACATGTGATACAAACAATTGTATGCACACGGTACACTGCATTAGCAAACATTGCAACAAACGAACCCACACGTTCATACGCGCATAAACGCGGGTAAACCTAAAGATAAAAACGCATACAAAGCACAAACATACAAAAGGGACAGAGATTCCGGCACAATTCGCATCACACAGTACCGATAGAACACGACACTTTCTCTCTCTCTCTCTCTCTCTCTCTCTCCCTCTCTCCCTCTCTCTCAGATCTACTCTTTCTTTTATATATATACCTTTATCTATCTTTAAAGACTGCATCGGATCAACAAGTATTACCCTATCTTGTCGTGTGCTCGATCGTTCACAAGATGCTCGTGCAAATTCGAGTTGTAGTTTTCGAGAACAAGATTGTTGTCTATTCGTTTGTTCTATCGGGTTTCGGGGAGGGCGGGGGCGTAATTGAAGACGACTTTATACATTTCATTGCCTTTCTATTCGTTCTTTGTGCTGAGACTATTTTTCCCGACAAGGCGATGATTGTCGTGCAACTGTTCGATTTAATTAAATTATTTCGAAAACCACCCCTTGACACGTGCACACGTGACTCCTTTTGGCACGCGAAGGAGGACGATGGGGTGGTGGGTTTGATACTGTTGTGTCGGTATCGTTAAGTTATGTTGTTTCTTCATAATTCTAGAAGAGTTTTTATTGATATATAATATATCTACATATATATTATAGTTCGTCGTGGAGATGTTTAGCTTAATTATATGGGAGAGATGCGCAGGTTGCGAAGATATCCCGATACATCGATCGTGGTGTATTTCTACAATGATATACATATTCCCTATATCATAAACGACGACAATTAGGCGAATCTTCTGAGTGCATTAGGGACAAAGAGCATGACAGGCAAGTTAGAGCAATTACTAGTATATCTATGTTACTAATTTTTAAAACAGAGAAGAAATTAGTAACTATTTTCTACGATGAACGTGGTGCATTTAAGTTAGATTTCGGAGGAAAACAAAAAAAAACATATTAAGAACAGATAACAGATAATAGCGATTAACCGATAACAAAACAAATAAAGAATCGTGGGTGCGGTAGGGGTGTGGAAGGGAATATTAGTTTCAATGTGTCATGCGTTTCGTCTGTGTGTATGTAATCTCCGTCTAACGATGCCTGAATAGAAACCACCAATCTCTGTAATTTATAATTAACACAGGACAGTTCTCCTATAAAACTACTCCGATATGTTCCTAAGTTAACGAATCGCTCTTTGCTAAGTTAACGCGAAAGTATTAACGAGAAATATATCGTACGTATATCGAATGAAGAAAAAGAATTGTGTGCATGTGTGCGTGTGTGTGTGTGTGTGCGTGTGCGTGCGTGCGTGCGCATCTCAGTAGCGCACAATTACGAAAATCGTTTTTGTTCCATTGAATTGTTTATGAATAGACGCGCACAAAACTTGGCTGCGCCGAGCTGTTCGAACAGTTTTGTTCGTTTTAATTGTTTCCACGTGATCTGTTATCGCCTGGGATCGTTTGTTACAAAATGGCATAGAGGAGAAAACTCTTGATGTGCGGGCATCGCTACACTTATTATATATAAGAGACATACATACGATGCAAGTATAGTACATGTGTGTGTGTGTGTTTGCGCGCGCGTGTGTGTGTGTATATATATATATGTGTATATTGTATATTTTCGATTGACGGAATCAGTGCTCTGTAATCACGGTTTATTATATACCTGTACGTTGATCGTACCATTTTCATAGCTACTCGCTGAATTACGATATCATCGTGAAAACGCAAAACGGAAAAAAAGAAAAAAGATATAAAGCAACTAATAAGCAGCTCCTCTTTTCGGCGCAGACTCGATCGCGCAGCCATGCTCTCTCGCAAGAAGATGGAATCTCCACAAATTCGCCTATATCCGTGAATCTCTTTATACTCGTCGCTAAGCTAACCCTTTCGCCCCCCTCCCCCCGTTAACGTATTAAAAATCGGTTCATTAAGCATCCTGTGATCACGCAGCAATTATTTATTACATTTTACATTCGCTAGAGTTGTTCGATAAAATTGCAGTTGCACTCTTCACCATGCTCGAAATGGAACTAGATTTTTATTGCACTATAAGAAGGTTTTTCATGCGATGGAATTTGAAGAGAATAGTCTTAATATCGTTAGTGTATTTCTAAAAATTCTATTTTGTTAATGGACATTTGGGACTAACTATCGTCAAGTTTAGTAAGTACGATCTCCTTTAGGGTGGAACGAACGCTGGACGTTCGGTAACGATAACCACACTAAAGTGCAGTGAGACGTTTACTTTGGATGACTATATGATTGTAAATGCTACGACTAAAATTAGTAGATGAAACACGATGATTCTCGTCGGTGCGGACAATTTTTAGATATTCACAGTCTGGGAGTCATTCTCGAGCATTCTATATTGATTGTCAGAATGCACCTTCTACGTTAGTCGACTATAACCACCATCAGGATGCTGTGAACCGTACTAGTGCTAGGAACGAAGAATCATCTTCAGAACGGAAGCATTTTACATTGATTGTTCATGTGTGTACCTTCTTAAGCGATTGTAATCAGCTTCGGGACAGAGAAAATCAGGATCCCGTGGATCCACTATCGCCAACTTTGGAAAGGGTTGCGAAAGGGTCGATCGAAATCGACGTGTTCCGGGAAAAGGCTGAACGATCGGGTCTCCACGTTCATGTGTGTCTTATCGACGACTCCTGGTAACAGACTCGACCAAAAAAGAACCTATCGAACCTATTTTTGTTACACGTGTATTATACACGTTATACACGCGCGATTACTCATCTAGTATCGTGATAAAGCGACGATGAAAAGAGGCGGAAATGAGGATGCCGAAACACTGAATCAATCCGGAGTACGGTCGCGCGAAACGAGTGCGCAATGCTAGTCAGCTCTTTTGAGGCCACGTCGGAAACTGCGTTTCCTCAACGGTCCCGACGTAAGTTTTATTATTACAAACACTTCATATTTACTGTGCGACTGAAACTCTCAATTATGTACAACGGTAAGCTTTCTAAATAATATCACAATCACGGGGGAAGCAGGATTTTCAGAATAAGTCTCAGATTACTTAACCAATGGAAATTATTTATTATTCATATACGTTCCACATCTTTATAACGAAAGTGTTACGATGTTGTAAGACAAAGGGTTAGGAGAATTGCAAGACAGTTATCAAAGATCTTTTTTGAAAGGCCAAGGAATATTACATGATTAAAAAGATCGCGATTTAACGAGATTCTTTTAAAACGTTTGTTTTCTTTGGTCCTGTGGACACTGCTTTCCACTGGATTGCCGACAATGTTCATCTTGCTCATGATCGAAGGGTCGCTAATGATTCGTTGTATTTATCAGCGAAGGTTGCGTCATGCTGATCATTTTTCAAGGCCACTAACATTGCCATGCGACGAATATTCACTCTTGCTGATTTTCTTCTTGAAACGAACTCGCGGACACAGTGACGCAACGTGGAATTGTTCAGTCAGAATTCAAACGACCGTGCCATGTTTCATTTGACTTCTCTCTCTCTCTCTCTCTCTCTCTCTCTGATGTCCATTGTTTCGTTTCCGAATTTTGCGAAGCCATAGCCACGGTTTCTTAGTCTTCCACCGTGTCTCCAGGCTGTGATATTATTTTCGGCAGAGCGTTTCATTCCTCTCATGCGTGCGCGCGCGTGCTTAGAAAAGCATGCTCTTTCATCGCGGACAGCTTCCAAACGAGAAGAACTTGGTAAAGAAACAAAGTACCTAGAACGATAGAAAGCGGAATTGAAGGAGACGCGAGATCGATCCGGTTATGATCCATCGCCGATCGCATCGGCTGCCTCCGACTCGGTCGTGAGCGTCTCTGATCGAAGGAATAAAGAAATCGGGCTATCAAGAGAGAGATGGATACGTGACTTATCTACACGATTTATGTATACATACATTACATGAACATATCTTTAACGGGCTAGCCAGAGAGTACAAGTCCGAGTTGTTCGTATAAATGCCACAAGATCATGATGCATGTTATTAATTCTTTTGCGGTTTATGGTGTTTACTCACTTTAATTTCAGAATTTGATGCGACCATATGTAAGCTATTTTGCAATCTATTTTGAACGCAAGAATTGATTTATTGCAATTGTTTTTACGCACCATATTTATAATTGATCGGTGAAATTGATAAATACTTGTTCCACCAGTATACCTAATTAATTGTTCTATTATCCGAACGTTCGTGTTCTCTTGATTAATTTGGATAACCGAGGTCCATTAAATACAAAAATCCATGTCGATCCTGATACAGGACCGCAAACGATAAAAATTAGAAAATATACATGGCGTTCCATTCAGCAATTTATTCTGTTTATCGAAAACGACTTCCACTCTTCCGCTTGCCCGCATGCGTATGTATGCATATCGTATAGAAAATAGAAACTTATTCTCGCACACCGAATTGAAAAGTATATTTAGACGGAGTACTTATTTGTGAGCCAAGAATATTCGATAAATTAAGTGTAAACGCTTAAGTAGAGTTGACCCAATTCAAGTTGTACTGTATGTATCTCTAATCAAGTGTGTGGACTCCTACATGTGTTGCGTGTTCGCCCATTCGTCGTGTATACATTTTCAACGCGAGTGCGTGTACGCGCGTGCGTGTACATGTGTACGTGTAGATGTTTGCGTGTGAGACTTGAGCCGTGTACGTATCCCGTGTGCGTGCGCACGACCGTCTGTGTAGCTGATATTTGCGCATGTTTATGTATATGTGTGTGTATGCGCACACGTGTATGAGTGTGACGACCGAGCCAGTAATTTATTACTTGATTTGCATGCGCGGTCGTCGGCGAATTTTCGTCCGAGCGGTTCGTGCGAGTCGCGTCATCGTCATTGAAAGTAATCAGCGGTGAAACCGACCCAAACCGTTCCCAACCGGCGTAATGAATCTCGCGGAGAGAGGAGGGAACTCGGAACGCGGACGGACATGAACCAGGTGTCGCCGCGATGTTTTTTGTTACAGGCTGGTTCCTGGATCTTTCATTTTCGCATTCATGAAGGAGGAGCTTCCGGTTTCGTGTCCGCGGCGATCTGAATTCTCACTCGAGATCTAGACCAAAGTTATACGACGAAACGTTCCTGGCGGGTTGCAAATCGTGAGTCGCGATCGCGTGATCCTCGAACATTGGCCACCGCTGCTTCGCTGCTGTTCCGTGCAAACCATTCGAGCCAGTATCCAATCCAAAGGGCTCGACCGACCGATTGTTGATCGATGGTTGGCCTCGGATCCGTCGAGACAGTACATCGTCAGCCATAAGCGCGCCGCAAAGATGACGAGTTGGCTTCCTTTCGTCGTCACGCAACCCGATTTGGCACCGTTTAGGCGAATTACGGAGGCAAACGCGGACGGAGGTAGGGTCATTTGGCTGGGAACTGTGATGGTGTGGCGGGAGGGAGAGGGGGGGGGGGGGGGGCAATCGAACTGTTCTAGAGCTGTTCTCGGATCTGCACCGGGGTTGCTCGACTTATCGAGATTTCGGGCTTCGCCATGATTTCTGATTAGATCAAGTGTTATTCAATGATAGGACACTCTTAAGTAGTTTAATCACTGATTAGTGTTCTGTACGCAGGTTTGCAAGTGTCCAATGAATAGCGAGTAGCTTGAATTTATAAAAATGTAATAATTTATGTGGAATGAAAGTAAATGTTCGTGATACGAAACAAATAACTATTTATAATTTTCAATCACTCTACTGCATCGAGAAATGAGCTGAAAGAATGCGTATTAGAGAAGTTGTGAAATTATGTTACTGAGGAAGACTGATTGATTCAAGTCGTAAGCAAATTTCTGAACACAAAGTTCTCATATTGTAGAGATCGTAGAGTACAGATCCTGATGAGATAATACCTATAAAGGAACGATAATGTAAATTGCAAAACGCAGTTCCTCGGCGACATCTGTTCGATCACCAACTGTCTGACTACCGACTGCCACTATTTATGGTCGTCAGTGTTCGTTCATTTAGGAAGCATCGCGCGCTTCTTGTAGCAACTGCAACATGAGAAAGATGCAATCGCATGATATTATCGAGAATTGTAGTGATGTAGTTGTGCCACCCCAGGACGAGATGTCTGTGGCGCACATAATTCAACGCCGCGGTCGTCTCGTTTATTGTACGCCATTTCCGATTTTCGCATTACCAATATCGACGTTCATTTCCACGAAGCCGTTGTGCGTCCGACGCGACCCACGCGCGTTACGATTCATCGTGCAACTTTGTCTGGCAAGATTGTTCCAATGATTAATTGTGGCTTGAGCGGTGCTATTTAACAGGAAATTCAATGAATCTCGTCAAACGGCGCATTGTCGCCTCATTCGATCGCGTTCCGCGATTCTGTTCGTCGTCTTGACGTTTTTCGTTCGTATTACCCTTAACGAAGAACACTGTTGGAAGTCATTACAGATTGCGAACTTTCCTGCGAGATTATTTTCGGTGCAGTTGTAGGAAACGGAAGTCGAGTTTTTATTCACTTAAACAAGTATTCTTAAATTCTTCCGAAATTCCTAAATGAAATGTCTCGTGTCGCGTGCAGCTAACAGTAACTTATTTAATTTACGAAATATGTGGTTGAGAATGGTTGGGAGCAATGAAATTGAAGGACAAGCCTATAAAAACTCAAGGCTCATTACGCACCGAGGTTGGGGTTGGATCTCATCCATCGACGCAAGATACTGGTGCGTTCTAGCGCAACGGCGCCGTTTACGGACTGCAAATTGGTGAAAGATCACAACTCAATAATTCGCTAACTTCCTATTTTGTTTTCTGGTGCTGTCTAAAAGATATTTAAGTTAATTTTTCGTTGCAACTTAAAGTCAATGGTACGATTTGTCAGCGATGATGCAACGCGTCAGGGATTCGTCCGTATACAGGTGCTCCTAGATCTTTCTTATATCCTCGTTCCGTGGAACCAATCCGGATCTGAAGTATATACCGAGTGGAGAGTCGTTTCTTGCTCGTCTAGTGAATGTTTAGAAAATACACCGTGCGAGAACGAAGCGTCCGTGGACCGTCCCATCCATTTCCATCGACAGCATTCCCATGTGATTTTCATCCAATCAACTATCTCGGTAGAACCAAGATACTATGAACCACGAACGCTCCATTCTCACTCGATTAAATAATTTCCGTAAGTCTGAGAATAAAGCGGAAGGGATATTCGAGTTCGACGTCCTTGTAATCCAGGAGAAAACAAGGAGAAGAAGAGATACACGAGGAAGACTGGCTTAAATACGTAGATTTCATTAAAAAAAACAATTGTTCGTCCTTCGTCCAGGGTCTTAGATGTCACATTACTTTGTAAACCTGCGAAGAAAACTGTTGTCTATCACTTCGACGATCGTCTTTGCTTGCGGCATTGTGCCCGGCCCCCTTTTCAGGCGCTAATTTGAGGACGATCGCCGTATAAAACAAAGCAATTACGTTGTCGTAATATTATCAGGGTATCGAGAACTGTTTAGCGAAAAGGGGCTACGTTCGCGAGGCTAGCTGGATTTTAACCGAGCACGAGTGTCTGCAAACACCCTGAGCATTATGAAAAGCCTCTATACGCGAGTGTGATCCATTCTTTCGCTCGTATAGTGGATCATTCAAGTGTTCTATGTATTCTACGAGAGGAATTGCGAAGAGCAGTGACCGCAGCTATTTCACGTTGCACGATCGACTCGAGAATCGAGCTCTTGTTTTCCCGAAAGAATTGGCACTAAGAATGTTCCGTATTTCTTCCGTAAGATTGCGTATCCTAAGGGGCAGCGAGACGCTAGGGAACAAGGGAAGCAGTTTCGTCTTCCCACGTTGGCTGGTGACTTTCTGCGTCTTCTAGATTAATTCAAAGGAATTGTATTATCGTTTTGAAGGTGATTAATTTTTCTGATCGACGTGGGTCGTGTAACGGCGGGCCACGCTACGGATTTCGATATCAGATCATTCAATGTTATAATCGTAATGACTTCTGCGTGTCTACCGGCCAAAAAACGGCCGTACATTCGCGATCGCAAAACAATAACTTCACCGAGATCGTTGCGGTTCTGCCCCCCCGCCCCCGTTTTAATCCGCGACACTCAAAAGCTGCATCAATATCGCATGTAATTAGGGAGCTGGTAATATCGCTCCCCGGTGCGCGGTCCACGAGAGATGTATGTACGTTTTAAGCTGGTTAGATTTTATACACGTATACGCTTGTAAGAATGTCTCTTCATCTCTCTCTCTCTCTCTTTCTTACACTCACTGACTCTCTCTCTCTCTCTCTCTCCCTCTCTCTGGAATTACAAAAGAAAAAACAAAAAAACACATGTTGTAAACTATAAAAAATGAAGCAAAAGAGAAACCGCGAAACAAAAGAAGAAACGAGAAAAAAATGAAGATAGTAATTATTCTAACGTACTTAAACGTTTTTTCCGTTTCACGATGTGTTGTAGCGTAAAAACAAAACGTGCACATACGTATATATACATATAGATATATTATATATACACAGAATTATATATTAGATATGTTGATATACATATATATGTCGAAACTCGTTTCCAGCTTGTCTGATCGGGTATTACTTTACATAATTATAAAATTGCGTTAACCTGGCAGCGATGCGACTGTGAGATAAAACAGAATTCTAACGCGAGAGAGTGGCGCGTGTGCAATCACGTATATATATATTATTATATAGCATGTACTATCATGTCGACGACAGTTTAGTGAATTCGTAGTCCATTTGGCAACAAAACAAGATGAAGAACGAGCGGTTGATGATGCTTTTCGTTAGTAGATTCATTGGCACGATTATGCAAACGGTCGCGCAAGAACGGTAGACGCGATGAATGAGCATCAGGGTATCTTTAATTGAACCATTCTCTGGATACGAATGCGAGAATCGGAATTTTATTGTTGTCTTTTCCGTACTGCTTTCCGCTTTTCAATAATCCTTTTTCAATCGGACAGTAGCGAAGAGACGCTAAAGACAAAAAATATGACTGTTTAAATTGTTGTCAGTTAATACAAAATTTGTACACGGATCCGTTGCTACCGATTTTCATGCGTTTACCTTGCAAACTGCTGATTTTATGCATTATTAATTACACGCTGGCTGCAATCGTTGCCCAGTTGACATAAGTATCCACAGTGAAATTACTTTTTCGCTTGAACTTAAGAATATAGCCTTATCATAACAAAAAGTAGTATGTTACTGGCTGGCTAACTAAGCGTACAGATCGTCAGAGTATCGTTTACTTTATAAATCAATTTCATGTAGACGTTTCAATCTTTGCAAATTTGCAGTCTTAAGTTACACATATTAGAGACTAATTGATTCAGCAAATGGTTAAAAAAAAAATTAAATTGTACCAAATGATACTGATTCATTCGCGTTTCCGTGGCGAGTTGATGAACATCTCCTTGGTTTCCGTTCAAACATGTTGCCACGTACAAGTGTTGGTCCATGATGTAAAGAGACGAAATTTTGGCGAAGAATAACGCGGTATGCTTACCCGTGCTCGATTAGATGATGATGCATAACGAAGCTTCTTATATAGCATCACTGCCGGATTAAGTAGTGGCGATTACTATCATTTTCTTTTTCGGCGAGCCTCACCTGATTTGACGACTTCACCAATTTTGGCGCAGAGATATCGTGCGAGACCTGTATTTTTTAGTTTATCGTATAAATCCGCTGACTATATGTTCACGAAACAGTCACTACTCTGACATCTTGCTCTCGTATACTTACTCAAATATGGTGTCCATACAATGGTGCGTGCAAATATATATGTACATATACATATATATATGTATGTATACATATGTATATGTACATATACATATATATATGTATGTATACATATGTATATGTATGTATACATATGTATATTTGACCTACCCGCATTATTCGCCGTCTAACATTGCGACGAAATTGTATTACTTGTCTATTTATTTGCCCGAGGCGAGTTCGTATTCGAGAAGCGAAAACATTAGGCGTACAGTGTACTATGAATAGATAGTATAATGAAAATTAATATATAATAAATGAATGGACCTGTACACCCATTACGTCTTATTCCGTATGTAAATCCTAGCTTTCTTTCCAACCCCTTACCGAATCAACTTCGGAATCGCAAGTGGTTTTGTATATCATTTCGTTGTTATGGTTCTTTAATGAAGGTGTTATTTTGTACAAGATGTTGTTTCTTTAAATATAATTACAGTTGTTTTATTCTTATTTTTAATATTTTTTTCACTAAAATTTAGCTATTTTTTCTTCGACTACACATAAAAATGATATAGCTTTTAACAAGGACCAAATAACTTGATCTCGTTTGGCATTTGCTAACTCCATATACTTGACTTTAAGCGTTGGGCTTATTGATATATTTAATTTATTGGTATCACTATTAGTCGTCAGTAGCTCCTTCATAATACAGTCGGTTGATATTACTTCGTTTCCAATAAACAGGTCAAACCAATTTGCTGAGAAGTAACTTTGCAATATGTATACATTGTCTGCTGGTTTTACTGAATTCAATAGTAGCACTAAAAAAGTAAATTCAGCATAATAAATGTTCTACAACAGACGTAACAAAAATTGTTACTAATAAAGTATAAACATACTGTCTCTCAACATGATAGAAGACATTATAGAAGTAGCTAGTTGTTTCTGGGTAAGTAATTTTTCAATGATTTTAAGTCCTTTACGTGGAACACAAACATCTTCTATTACATACACAGCAGCTATAGGTAAAGCTGGAGTTACAGTCGATACCTGATATAAAACAAGGAAACAAGTGACCATGATAAAGTACTCACTAAAGTACGCACAGTAAATGATAAAATACTCACTAAATTAATTAAATTATGGGTATTTGTTTTCATTAACTGATCATTCCAACAGTGCCAGTCGAAATTCAACACTTCAAAACTGCTGTCTATACATGCCCAGCTTAACATACTAGGGCCAACATGAATTGCTAGTACTGTTTTTGGCATCTATAGTTATTGGAAATTACTTTCATGTGTACAAAATATAATGTATAAAAAAAAAGTTTCATATTTGAACAATGAAAAAGGAAAACCTTAATTAGAGCACTTGAGTATTCATAGGTGATAGTGATACTAACTATCAATAGTTAATATATTATGTACCTGCATTTTTGTTATTCTAGGTGTTATCTTAAATTTTTTTGATGTATAACTATTTCCTTCATTTTGAAAGGACATATCCACAAAACCAACAGATCCATCTTTACTGTGAAAAATATTTATAAACAAATTAATGCAAGATAGTGCTAAGTCATATTTGATAAACATGTGTCTTGCAAACAAATAGTTTAATAATTATACACACTTCATGAACACTATTTTATTATGTTGATTTTTGTGTATCAAATTATTATTTTTCTCTTTGTAAAAGACATTTTCTTTGTCATTTTGAAAACATTCGGAGTATGCATTGGATGGTTGAATCCAACAATACTGCAAATGAAAATGTTTTCTTTTTAAATTATTCTGTATTATTATTGTAAAATGACAAAATTAATGTTACCTTTCGAAGTTTTGCTCTGGAAAACGAACTATATAATGATTTCAACATTTTCGTTTTGAAATATTTTGTTAATAATTATTTGCAAAACTTTCATTACTTCACTTATATATTTTCAATTGTACATATATATCTATAATGTAGTTCTTGACTTTTTTAAACTTTTAAACAATTTCTTTTCCAGTTGATACATAAAAACTCAACGTCATTTACATGTACCAATTCTATACATGCTGAAATACTACTAACCTAAGCTTGCACCTTTAAGGTACATTCATATCTATTCTGATTATTTAGTACAACACTTTCATCACCAGGTGGCTACAGAGTTTTTCTTATCGAAATTGTCATTTTATGAACAGGATATATAAGCGAATGTTGTCTTTTTGTAGAGAAAGCGTAAAGCTTAGTTCAGAGTTCATACACTGTTAATTGCTATAGTGGTGAAACGCTTAAACTATCAGCCAAAATCGACTGTCAGTAATTTGGTTAACAGCTTGAGCGTTTTGCCACTACCGTCAATTAGCGCCATCCGTACACCGAACTAAGCTTTACTTGTTTTCCACAAGGAGCGTCACAATCGTCATAAAATTTAAAATTGACGATTTTCTCGCCTAATTCTTTCGTTGTAACGGTCATTCAATCTGTTTATCGCGCGCATCTAGATTTAATTAAATATTTGTATATTTATCAAACAGAAGTGTGAATATGTCATCAAAAATGCGAAGCAGTTCGGTAGGTCGTAGGTCACCTACGAATCCAGTAAGGATATCTACGTTTGAATCAAAGAGATCTGACACATTGAAGTCGAAGGCTTCTACTGGTGCTGAAAGTTCTTTTATTCCTAGGCCTCGAACAAAGTCATGCGATAGAACTAGTATTAGGGCATCCAGTATAAAACCGACAGGTAAATATTTATTATTCATATCATTAAATTTTATTAAATATTCCAGATGTGGTAATTATTTACATTGGCGTTTTGGTTACTCTGTATACAATATGAGAAAAGATTCTAATACAGTTTTCGTTTAGGTAAAACACCACTTCGTCATGGACCAACAACTCCAAAGACACCACACGTAAATTCTGCAAAGCACGGTGCACTGCTTACTGTTGGGAATTCCAGCAGAATTCACTCAGCTTTACCAACTGGACCCAGATCCCTATCTGCTGATCGTATTAGCAGTCTTGGAGCGAAAGGCCCTAAGAAAGACACAAGGCCTTTGACAGATAAAACTTATCAGGCTTATATGCTTAACAAGATAGATACATATTTTAATGCAAATCAGCTTATTCACATGCTTAATAGCAATGGTAGTATAAAACCTGTTACCCTAAAAATGTTTGTAGAAATTTCTGCTTATCTAGTTAAAATGCTGGGCATTAAATCATTTCTGACAAATACTAATTATGTAGAGGAATTGCCAAAAATTGCTAAAAAACTTCATTATCCTGGTGTTATCACTAAATCTTGGTTGAAGACTGCTAATGCCATGCATTCCTGGCCCAATGTTTTGCGCTGGATCTGCTGGTTGGTAGAAATTTGTGAAGTCAGAGAAGCAGCTATGGAAAATTATAATTTAGATAATTTACCTTTCATGGGAGATGAAAGACAAGCTGATGTGTACAAAAATACCTTCTTCTCTATGATTGAGCTATACAATGCTTGGAATGATTTAAAACTTGATGAGGAAGCAGCAATGGTTGAGAAATTTCTACAAGAACTTGCAGATCAGCATGGTGTTGTTGAAAAAGATGTGACTATTGCACAATGTGAGTTGGAGGAGAAAGAAAACATATTACAGACTCTTGAAGAAAAGAATCAGAAAATAGATGAAGATGTAAATCACATACAGGAAATTCTCAAAAGTTTACAACGTGATGAGGAGAAGCAGCTCAGTGACATCAGAGCAAAAGAGGATTACATAAAAACGATTATTTCTGACACAGAAAAAATAAATGCTGACTGTAATGTTCTAAATGAACAAATTCGTTTGCAAAATATATGCCGTGATAATTTAATTGTACAGATTCAGCAGCAGCCAATGTCTAACACAGACAAAAATAAAATATTAGAGGAGTGTAAAAAGATTGAGAATTATCTGCAACAATTTGATGAGCATTTACAGGACATAAAGAAAGAGATATATACGATGGACATTACACTAGCATCAATTAATCACAATTTAACAAAGGTGGTCTTAGTATATAATAAGGAAATATTTATACACCTTAGCAGAGATATAGGTGTCGATCTGCAAGACTTAAAAATGCCGGAAACAGGTATGTCACATCCTCAAATTATGGACGTATTACATGCTAAAGTTGGTTTAATGAATGATTTCAAAGAATTAATGGAGAAACAAATCGTTGAGAAAGAAATTTTGATTGAATTAAAGTCTAACGAGTTAGAAGATTTCCAAAAAAAACTAGAGATATTGAAAGAGGAGTGGAGCGATGAAATAAAGGAGAAGAAGAATCTTATCAGTAAGATTAAAACAGATTTCAAAAATGAAGAAGCAAAATTGAGGGAACAAATAAAAGCGTTACATATCGATATTAAGGAGATTCAAGATTCCATGCCGTCCAGAAAAAAGATTGTACAAGAACTGGAAGAAACGACTGATAAATTAGATGCAGTACGTAGAAGGAGTTTATATATTGAAGAATCTGCAAAACTATTTTTCGAGAAATTTTATAGTATTTTGGGAGAACATAGAAGTGGAATTTGTAACATATTGTCAAAGCTTGATAAATAACATAGTACATGTAAATTATATACCAGAACTGCAATATACACAATGTACAATTTTAATAAATAGCAAAATGTTATATACAATTGTATGATAGCTTATTTAGGTTTAAGATTTTGTATATATACATTTTATATTGTAAAAGCGAATGAAAATATAACGTTCAGAACTAATAAAATTGTAACATAAAATAAAAATATGCTGCACTTGTAATAAATATAAACAATAATTTATTTATAAAGACAGCGTCCGATTATTTGAGTCATAACGTAAAGGAGCGAGAAGTTTTTATGCACACGTTTATTGAATTCAACTAATTCCACATGTGATAAATTGATAAGGTGAAAATTAATACCTCGAACTTAACAGTGAATTTATATTATTTACTAAATAAATGTCTTAATTAATGTTTAATGTTAAACACTACACACTATATGTGTACGTGTTTGTTTATTCCCGTCACATGAATTAACAATTTATCACGCAGAATTAGAACAAAATGATTATGCTAAATTACTTAATATGCAAGACCACATATATATCGTAAGCGTTAGAGGAAATATACGGACGAACACCATAGCACACTACGGTGAGTTTTCTGGTGCACGGTGGACGTGAGTTGAACCGAGTGTCAGGTTAGATGGATCCTAACGGTCAAAAATCAGTCAATTTTTGGATTGATCACAAATAGATAAAAATATGTTTTAAAAATGTTTCAGCATAATGAACAACAAAACAAATGCTGCATGTAAAACTGTCGCTACTAAGTTCGACAAAAATACTGTTGAGAATAAGCAACTTTCGGTAATGCATATTTTAAAAGTATGATGGTATGCAAAATTAATATTGTGTAAAGATGATCTGTGTTTGCTTGTTTGTAGGCCACATCTAAAGTACCTGCAGATGGTCTGATAGTGTATGATAATTGTAATACCATAATTGAAGTCACTGTAAAAAAAAAGGAGCGTAAACGTACATCCACCATGGTTAGCAGCAGTCCTATTAGTCACAAGGGTGTGGAAGAAAACAGAAAACCTGGCAGTAGCGGTGATTCTCACCAAAATTGGGCCAGAGTTCTTAGGGAACAGAACCAAGCAACCATGAAACAAACCTTGCAACATTTTATGGAAAAAACACCTGCTCCAGGACCTACAAAGAATAGATACAAGTCTAAAGACGTTAGTATACACACTTTTTGTTTCTTGTAGATTTCACATACCTTGAGGTAAATATTTTGTTCCTTGTATATAGCAGAAACATTTGGATGAGCTTCCTATCAAGCAATCACTTTCTCAAAAGAAATTGGAAGAGCAGATAAGAAATATCCCACGTACTACACATCCATCTGCAACATCATTACCAAACTCTGTGAACTCCATTTTAGTTTTCGATAGAAGTGTACAGTGCAGTGGAATTTTTGATTCTATTGATGATAGATACAGTGCATTAAATCCAATCCGTACCTTAGGGTTCTTAATGAAAGAATTGGAACACTTGGTCAAAGATGAGAAAGCCAGTAAGATTTTCACTGATATAGAGCAATTGTTACTTAGGATATCAGCAGGATTTGGAAAGTCGATTGTCATGGTCTGTTTATTAGAGATTTGTAAAAAGCTATATTTATCTACTATACATTATAAAAATACTAATTTCTAGGAACCAGAATCAATAGCACTTCGTTCAAAATTAGAAACAACTACATATCAATTGGAAGGAACAACTAAAAAAATGAATGAGATGTGTGAAAAACTAAGAGAAGAGCGTAACTCTTTACAACGGTAGATTCTAAAAATGTCTAAAGTTTAATGTTATCGAACTTAGAAAATTGAAAAGTATCTTATTTTAAACAGGCAAGTTCAAAAACAAAATGTAGTGATAAATGAAGCTCGGGAAAGACAAGTAGATTTAGAATCGACTATAAAAGCACTGGGGAATGACTTGGAGGATAAGATAAAAATAGTGCAGGCAAGGGAAAAGACAATCAATGAGATACAAGGTGTGATGAAGAGTCAAGAATATTCTCAAAAAGTGATAGCAGATTTAAGAACGATCATTGCTGAGCAGACAGAGCTCGCGAGGCAGAGGCACTTAGAGGTGCAATATTTGACTCTCGAAAATGACAAACTGTCAGTATTATGTTCGTACAAGGATTCACTTTTAATCGAACTTCGGAATTCTATTAAGTTAGTTAAACACCATAAGCTATAACGTATATTAATAACTTCAAATGAAGAATAATTTTTTAAAATTTCTAGGGAGTTGCAAAATCAAATCTCTGATCAGCTGAGTAGCTTGAATATGTACGTTCGCGAAGATACTACCAATCCTCAGATTTCATTGGTTCATGGAGGTCTCGCGTGTTCTTCGCCAACTTCTTCGTCTTCCCGTGAATCAAATAGGCGTAATTCTTGGGACGACATTTCTGATGTCTCATTGTCGATCGTAGGCCAAGAATCATACAAAAATATGGATAATCGAAGATTCATACGAAAGCCAGGAAAGGTCACAACTGTCTCCGAGAGTGTCATCGGGAGTTTGGAAAAGAAGCGGACGAAGGCCAATAAGGAATACCAAGCTAAAAACTCTGCTAACTTGGAATTTGTTAGCTTACCTTGTTGCGAATCCTCTCTTACGTTGCCGTCTTACAAGGATCTTGGTTGTACGGAAAATAATCAGTCGGGTACAATAGCCAGTTAAGTTACTGTATGATAAAAGGTTTCACCGTTTTATGATTTGTCAGTTTCAATTTTTTAAAAGTGATTACTTAATGTAAACAAAATGTAAATATGTTTTCAGTAAACAAGGGAAAAGAGGAGTTCACGTTGATTCAAGAAAGGAGTGAGAACTTGCGTAATTTCAAGACTTTAAGCTCGCCTCCGGAAAAGCTTTCGGAGACAAAAGTACGAGATGTAGAAGATGAACCAAGCATTCAAAGAACTTTGGGACTACATAAGAAACAGAGTTTCGGGAAAAAATCCAGTTTAATCGATGCCTCCAGTATATTAAAAAGTAATTTAGCCAATAATCCGATAGGTTCAAGTATATCAGAACAGTTTCATAACATCTTTCATGACATCAGAGTGCAAAGTAGAATGCCGGTGAACGTCCCAAGTCCTCCAAGGAGTTATCCTCATCCTGATTGGAGTGATAGCACTCTGCCAAGTATCAGTACAGCTTCCGAACTGAATGTGATACCGTCGAATGACACGTAAACATGCATTCCAATTTTTTATTGCAGGGCAATGTTATGATGCGATCGTTCAATTAATTCTTATTTATCCATAGAAATACATTTTTCGGGAAACGTAAAAATTGAATTATATTTTTTGATCTCAATAATTTAACAATATAATTTCAAGGTAATAATATACAGAAGACATATATATGTACACAGTATAAATTGTATCAATTTTTTTTTGTTTGGCTTAAAATGTATTTTCCTATTTAATATATCTGCCGTTTGATTTTTGTAAATGTGAGTGAAGTTTGTACACAAGAATATATAATTTAAAAAAATATGGTTTATAAATGTAACGATGTAATTGTTGAGAACGAAAAGAATTTGTTAAAACGTGTATTAACGTGGGCTTAATGCAACACACGTTAATACCAAAGTACATACACGGGATTGTTTTGTAACATATATTATAATATCGGTGCATCGTTGTGTTGGCATAAATTAAGAATTTATGCGAGAGTATGTGAATGAATTGAATTGATAAATTCGTGAAATAAAAGTGAATACGTTTGATGTGTGTCTTTTTTTAATAAACAATATACATACTCATTGATTCGACTACGTTCACATTAAGAAATAGCAAGGATACAATATAAATATGACATGAAAAACCAGGTGTATATATATATATATTTTTTATCACATATGTATATATACAAGTAAAGTATAATACTTATATTTTGTAAGTCTTAATAGGATTAAACGGGAACATTTTAGTACACGTAAAACATTCATCAATTTTGCATAAAGACGTCTTGAAATACATATACATGTTTCCCAGTAAGCGTGTACGATCGTGTACTCTTTTCTCTCCTCGCGCAAAAATTCGTTCCTCTGTGATTATTCTTTCTTTTTCTCTTTTTTTACTTCTGTTTCCAGCGACCGAGATACGTTCATCCGCTAACAACTATCGTAATACGAACACAGTCCTAGCATTCGATGCGCGTTAAAATAAGTAGTGTCAACTCCGAGACGAAAAAGACTGTCTTCGCATTTTAAATGACTTCGATGAAAATTGCGATAAAACTTGAAGTATTAAAAACCCTTTATTTAAATACGCGTCTCCTATCTCACGAGGGAACCTTCCTCGACCGATTTCCAACGTGTTTCTATTTGTCTTCGCGCGATTCCTTGGTTTACAGCCATGAAAAATATGAATTTCGACCCGTAGAATTTTGATTTTCGCGCCGTTTCCTCGTTCGTTCGCCACGTGACCGTAAAATACGTTAAATCTTGAAAAACGTGTGAGAAACGATTGCGCCCTCGAAGAAAATTCCCTCGATACATATTCTCGCGCGATATATCGAAAGATTAAAGTTCCCTTGTCGGATACGTATACTTTCACGTACAGGTCGGTACGATTTTCCTTACGACATACTCGAGGTTGTCTTTTAAAAACATAAACTATCATTTGATTTCTTAATGCTCGTCGATGGTCTCCTTAATTAATTTTAGAAAACGTTCTTCCATTACCATTTTCTTTTGTTTCTTTTTTCCCCGGAATCATAATAGAAAAGTGTTTGTTACATCTACGAACATGTTCGAATTCGAAGATCGATATATTAGCAACGGCAATTATCGAATGGAATTGTGGCGCGCGAAAATCAGATAGATCGATACCTATCGATAGTTTCGTGTAATGACGGAAACGTGTACAAATGGGTACAAAACGAAAGTTTTGTGGTGTTGCCGTGGCTCGAATATTTATTTTCGTCGACGTACATAAATACTTGCGTTCGTATATATTTCATTATTTGTCGTATGAAATTACCACTTGTCTCGTCAATAATCTACGATACACCGCGGATCACAAAATTCTTTCGTTTATTTACGTATCGTTATCGTAATGTCTCTGAGGTATTACGTACATTCATGGTTTAAGAAACTCGGCAACTATTCGTATGTCATTCGAATCCGTTACCGGGGGAATAATATCGAAACTTACCCAACAGGTAGAAACGGAAATATTTTTCGTATGTAATTCGCGGTCCATGATTCCCATTACGGACCTCGGATTTCGATAACCAACACCGACTGCCAATTAATCAACCGCCATTTTTCAAATCTAGATTCCGAACTGTGATTAGCGTATCTCTAATTGGCCATCGATGCTGTTACATGGAAGGTTGTCACGCGTGCTGTCTAATTTCAAACTCCATCATAAAAGTTTTGTATACTATGCCCTTTCCGAACTCAAATAGTTGGCAACACGTAAGCGAATCACCGAATGGCGAACTTTTTTGAGAATTGTCCCGATACCTGGATCCATTTACATTCCCATTTATCTGTTTCTTTATGGACGTATTTTGGTACGTATATCTCGGGGACACACTAGTATCCCTATTAAATACAATATTAACCTCAAGTCAGTCATTGTAAACAGAAAACTTGTTGTATTTTGAAAATCTGATTTATTTTGGATCCAGCTAACGAATACAATAATTAACGCTACACTCGTTTCAGAAATAGTTAATGAAAGGTTGTGCATATTTTATTACGAACTGTACTAGGAAAAAGAAATTTATTTGATTATTCTCAATGAAAACTTGTTTATGATATGACAAATCATCAGATAAATAAGTTGAAAGAACCAGGTCTCGTGAGAAGATGGTCCAATGAGGGGCCCGCCACGTGACCCAGTTTTCGGTTGAGCGACAATAATATGTAGGGTTTTCGCCATTATTTACGAGTGCCAAACGGAAACAAGTGGAACCAACCATGTAAGTGAAGGGCTAAATAAATAACGCTCGCTAAACAGATCGAATTTTGAATTTGTCAAGACAACAAACTCAACGCTGCGAACCTTCCTATTGTTAAGTCTAGAAGTATACTCGTGTGTCGCGCGTGTGTGATGTGTATATTTATATACAGCTATCTTAAGTACATATGTACATTATTTCCTTACAAAGTAAACAGATCAGTATTCGAGACTCGAGTTCTTTTTTTTCTTTCGTTTGTTTGGTACCGATCGGTGTTTTACGCTTTCTTTTGATTCTCATGAATGAGTTCGATCACGCGAAATAAATTATCGTACGACAGACGGGAGCACAGTGACATTAGCATCCGGACAGACTTGTAAGTCGTGATACCTCGCTTTTGACTATTCTGCCGCCATCTTGGCCGTTACCGTTCGAAATGATCGTTTGATTTTGTTCATCTTTTTCTTCCCTTTCTCCTTCTTGTTCTCTTTCACTCGTTCTTTTTTCTTTTTAAAATATCGGCGACTCGTGAAACGAATGACAGCGAAAAAATTATGAATTTTTATTACCAGCGAACTGTCGTATCGTTTTACAACTGTGTGTGGTCGTTTTTCTTTCTTTGTCGGATTATCTTTTTCGATCGAAAGTAGAAATTGTGTATCGGTAAATCGGTGGTTGTTGAATCGATTGAAAATGAATCCCTGGCCGACATTTTTTTCTCTCTTTCTCCCTTTTAAATATCCTACTTAGATAGTTCTCAAACTATTTACGAGATACGCTCGAGTATAGCTCAGATATCGGAAGTGATAGTGGGCTGTTGTTGTAAAAATAAAAATTTAACATTTGTTTTCATCTTGAGGTTGCGTATGGAAGGACATTGTTGTTTATTGTTTATTGTACGTTATTATACTGCTTCTGTTTCGGTGTAAAAATATAAAGCATTTCGATTACAGACTTCGTATGTATGGGCGTCGCCATTGTTACCGAGAAATCGGTAGTTAGTTTACGATAATCTCTTTTCTCTTTCTCCTCTCTGTCTGTCTCGATAACTTCCTTGATGCAGGGTTGCAGGAATGATAACGTAGGGGGACAGGGGATAGGAGAAACCATGAAAAGAAAGCGAGAGACGTTCGATCTGTTAACCGGGGAGAACGAGTTAACTCGTCATGGTAATCTGCACCGCCCTCGCGGCCAATCTTTACTGTCCCATTTATTTATCTAATTAATCTTGTAGTCAACTGTAACATATAATATCTGTAATAGTATAAACTATATATATATATATATTGTATCTGCACACATCGCAGTGTAATATTCATCGGATTGTTTTTATTCATCAATAATTACGTCTATACAGGCGCTTATGGTCGAATAATCGCCCGGTTAACAGGCTGAACGGTATCGCATTGTAACGCATTGTTGTAGAAATATTCGGGTAATCCGCTATTAACCTTTAATCCGAAGTTTTACGGAGAAGATCCGATGTTTCTTTCCTGGTGAAGTCGTACGACAACGGGGAATTCTCTACAAAGGCGGAGACTTTTACCGGAAAAAGCAATAATTATAAATCGGGAAAATGTAATGCAATTTTCTAATCTGTATTATTATTTTTGTAGCTGACATCACCAAATAGTTGCTCTCACGGACACTGTCAATTAAGGATTGGAAAGGACTGGTGTCTAACTGCGAAGAAGAAAACTTGAGGAAAAGTTCAGAGGATCAAGAAGGGAAGCAATACATCATGATAAAAGCCAGAATGTTACCTCACCAGCTGCAAAGACAGTACAGTAATTCCTAAACCTTGTATCACCTGCCAGGATCCAGTGAACCGGGAACATTGGGAGTCATTACATCCGATTAAACCACTTATTCTACCAATCGGAAATTAGGGGCGTGCTCATTAGCGACCACTGTTAAACCTCTTATATGCCCAATCTGTGAAACCGAGCAGTCTTGTGCAACACCATGGGGGAGACTGTGTTAGATAGAAATCTTCTTGAATCCCCGATTAAACGGACCCATGGTGCGGCAGTTTCTACAACGATCCTTTTACCATATTCTGTCTAACTGCGAACAACCGGGATCACTGCTAGTATATTCAACTATGGTGTAGATTCTACACCATTTGTGTAATCGTCTCGGTAAAACCCTGTCTTCCAGGACATAGTGTAATTTCATACTTCGGTTTAAAGGTTATCGGGATCGCTTGCTAATGTTTAACCCTGTCGCTGTGAAAAGCAATCCTATCTATCTGGCTGGGACTGTTGTAAACTTGATTCAATTGTCATTTCAGGCATTGTTAAGTCTCTAGCGTGATAAGAAATAATCTTAGATTGTAGACTGATAAATTGGTGATATTGAAATTCATTTTAAAGTTTAAAGCTTCTACTTTCTCTAAAGATTGTTCTCACTTTTGTAACATATTTTTGCATAATAGAGGAGATGGGAAACTGGAGACATGCTATCATTTAAAAATATTACGAATTGTTATTTACGACCCCCTAAACTTTGCTGTACGTTTTTTGATAAACACATTTCTAAGTTTTACATGTATGGTGGCTTCCTTTACAATAGGCTTGTTTTTCGTTTTTGTTCTGTAAAATGATTAAAAAAAGCGTACACCAAGTTTCAAAGGTTCGTTATGAAGGGAAGACTTCAGTCTTCAAATCTATAATAGTGTTATTCATGAAAAAGAATTTTTCAATGGATTTAGAGACCTTATAATTTGTAGCATTTTTTAATAAATCAAAGTCTTCAGAGTTCAGCTTGCTATCATGTAAACGCAGATTAGGAGAAAATAAACGACAGTTTGAGAAGGTAGATCCTTCTAACTTTAAAATAAGTCCAGGTGCACTGTAGTACGACTTGTCTTTACGATAATTTTAATAATTTAAATATCGAAAATTAATCGAAAATCGAACATTTAGTATAGATTTCACGGACTACATTAATTTAACTGCTAATTAGGAGGAAAGAGGCAACAGTGCATAAATTGCTCCTTTCGAAAAAATGATTTATCATCGAACCCACCAAAAACAGAGGGATGTGGAGCACAGTAAATAATCCCCGTGAATTTTTCAGGCAAGAAGAATGGCCTCCGCCGCTCAAGAGTCCCAAGATTAATGTCTCCGGCACATCGTTAGCACGCTTTGCCTCAACGAAAGGGTTAAATACATCTTCCGACAGGTGAGCCGGTCGAATTAGGCGCACGCGACCCGCGAAACTGCGGGGGTGGAAAGTTAGGGATGTATGTATATGTAATCGTGATAGTGTTGCGCATCACGTGGAATTACTTCGGTCAGTACTGTTTGTGAAAAGAGTCGTGTATGTGTGTCAGGGCTTTAAACTGGTGCAACCCAACTTCAAGAAACAGTCTCTGGCTCTCTCGTTCAACTAACAATGGCCCAGGCTATGGAGTTAATAATTGCTTTTACGTGGCAATGATAACAATATGCGTGTATAACAAATGTACTTAGTAAACGGTTTTACTTGTGCTATTTACTGCTCCTCGGCGATAAAAATCAGATATCATTGTTCAACTGCTGGCTCGTATAACAAGGGCTGAGGGTAGAGTTGCTTTGGCTGATTTCTGCGAGTTATTAAACACTATACACTTCCTGCCTGCGCGTCCCGAACATAATGTTTGTGGCGCGCGGGCCCGCGAACAGCCCGGACCGGTCACGGTCCGTCAGGCGCGCAGCAAGACACGCCGGATTTAACTATGTCGGTGGTCTTCGAATTTTGTCGGCTCGCCGAACTTTCCTCAACTTTGAAAAACAATTGTCAACCCTTATACATACCTCGGTAGCAGTTGCAGAAACAATCCTCCGCTCATTTTTACTGCATGATCCAAATCAACGAAGTAGATATCTTTGATTCAAAATTTTAAAGAAACTAGTCTTAGTCCAAGGAATGTACGAGGGTCAAAAAATAATCGAAAAGTATTTTACTCAGAGTCTCTTTGGAATTTTGACCACAGGGGTGCGACGGAACATAGTTCGAAGACCACTGAACTATATTCACCTAGATCGCGAGGCGAGGGAATTGATTCCCGTGCGCCTCGCTGTTTATTTTATTTATTTATTTATTTATTTATTTATTTTCTCCTTCATTCGCCTACCGTAAAATTAACGAACCTGTGGTCCTGGTATGTACACACTAGTGATTCCCATTTTTTTCAGCTCTTTTTCAGCTTTTTCTTCGTCGTCTTCCGCCGTTTTTGCGTATACCAAGAGAGATGTCCATGTAACAGAGTATTGTGATCGTCATCGGCAGGTTGAAGGGTGATCCTTTTAGATTTCAAAGTCTTTTTAGTTTCATATGAAAAGTGCCTCGAGAGTAATTATTGCGTTTTCTTTTCTCAGGGTCGTTGCAGAAGGCTCGATATCCTATTCAAAGTCAATTCAAGTTTCAGTAAGCCTTTGAAAGATAATTCTTCCATGTTCGCTCTTGTTCCATCTCGAAACACCAGAACGCATTTGTTTATTGATCTTGTTTAATTTTCAGAGGATGAAGACACTCCACCTCCTTCCGGTCGACGCATCTCAACACTCGGTTGCGGTGGCACGTGATTACAGAAATATGTTGTTTGTGCATCCTAGAAATCGATTAACCGTAAATCGAAACACGGTGTGAAGACGGGGGTGGTCCGAGAAAGCTTTCTGGACAAAGAACCTTGGGAAAGAAAGTGGACAAAAAGCTCGCGTAAGTCTCAGAATGGACGGCTAAACGAAAATTAGCAGTGCTCCTACTTCGTGCACGAGCATTAAACAATGGCGTTTCACCTAATCAGAAATATTTCCTCTATAAGTCCGACAATAAAATTCGTCGCTAATCTTCGTTCCAGCGATCCATCCTTAACGATAATCAGTCGATGTGTATATTTAAAACCGCGCTCGCTCGATCACACATTTCACTCTTTCATTGCATTCTCTCGGTTCACCTTTCTTTCGGGCTTTATTCGTACCTTCTTTTCTCTCTCTCCCTCTTCTACTCCCGCTTCCTCTCTTTTCTTACCTTACTAGTATTATAATAACATTTTGATTAAATGACGCGTGTTATCAGTTAACGCGCGCAATCTCATGAGGGAAACCGTCTTAATTATCGAAGAAAGGTGATGAACAGTGCGCAGCAACGGGAAACCCGAGTTCGATCCAACGCCGGGGATCGATATTCAAGGCAGAAACGGAAACGGGTCCTCCTTTGGAAAATCTATCATTCTCTTCGGTAATTAACGCTTCGATCGCGTGTGCTGTAAAACTAGTCTTAAGTTTTTGTTTTTATATAATTTTCTCTCCCTCTTTTTTCCCCACTCTTTCTTTTTCTCTGTACATACCAGATGATTAATTAGGACTTTTTTTGAACGCTCTTGATGTCGTGATTTTCGACACAAAACCAGCGGAACAGTTCCAGCGAGCTTCGATCCTTCAATTATCAAACGGTCTTCAAACTCTCGAAATAATATTTCTGGTCAATTGCTATTTTATTGGACATTTTACCTTGGTTTCAGACTTTTCTTGCGAAAGGATTTTTTTCGAGATTCTGGAGTAAGTTCCTCCCGGTCTTTGCTCAACAATGTCCTTGTTTTTTAAGGAATCTGCATGCCATTCTTAGCTTTTGCTATCCTTCAACTCTGTTTTGTGAATTTTTTAACGTTTCATGTGGACTTGAATCTGATTGCATTAGGTCGAGTTATAAATAGTATCATTTTAGTCTCTCTTTAATAAATACGGATTATAGTGTAAAACAAGTATAAAATAGACGATTTTGTAGAAATTAAATTGCGAAGAAACTTTATTTTGGTATTCGGGAGATTCTTCGCAGTAAAAATATAAAATACATTGCCTTATTTTACAAATCTGTAATTATTATATAAAGAATCATAATTTAAATACAACAGTCTTCATCAGAGAAATTGCTGCGTCAAATTGTAAACTATAATAGTAAATTATAATATATATAACTTGTAAACTATAACTGGACCTGATGCTCGATTTGTTGAAATTCGTTTTTGTGAAAATCCAGATTGTAACACAAGCAGCATGGTTTAAATGGAAACTGGTAGACCTCGACAGAACATATTCAACGCAAGTGTTAAAGCCTGCTAACAAACGCGGGCTTTTCAATCTGGTATGATTATTTACGCGGCTCCTTAATAGAGGTTGGTCAATAACGAGTCAAAGATTGTACCGAGGCTGTTTCATCTGGTGGCATAGAACGGGAACGCGGGCCGACTCGTCGTTCAGAAAAATTCTCCTTTAATCATCCTGTAGAAGCAAACGCCGGTGTCCCCAGGCGAGGCCTGATTATCGTTCCTCGCTGAAGCACGACGGGTGACGTCGAATAATAATGATTATGTGAAATGATTACCTGAAACGCGCGCAGCAGCAGCGACCTGGCCAGCCCCCCTGGTGCTCTCGTATATAATTCAACGTATCAAAAATATTCCGCGAATCTTTGAAAAGCAGGCTCCGTAATTAGTTACGCAGCGGCTAGCCGAAGCAACAGTTATTCTAATTAAAAATGTAGAAGCGTATGCGGCTCTCTCGGCGGGAAACCATTTCCGTCTCGCTCGAAAAGGAGGAAAACCGGCAGAGAACGAAAAAGAAATTTCATTCTTTTGCTGTTCGTCTTCCTTCTCTTTCTTCCAATCCCCTTTCGGAGGATCCTCGGGTTACCCGTGCGAAACTCTCTTATCGATACTTGTCGGAACGAGTTTGAAACAGTTATTAAAATCGTACATATAATTAATTGTATGCGCGCACACTTTTTCTTATTCGGACGCACGCTATTCCTCTTTATAAGTCACACTGAATTACGTATTCTTCGTTAGAGCGTGGAAGATGCCTGCAAATTTCGGAGCACCCGTGACACATTGCGTTTGTTCTGTGCACAACAGTTGGTAAATCGGTGTGATAATGGAAACCTGAACGGAACAACTCATTCTCGCTTTCGCTCGATCCTCTCCTCTCCTCTCCACTCTTTTCTTCGTCGCCCCTCCCACCCCGCGATGACTGTCGACGACCCTTAATAATATGTATATTTGCTTTAGTGTCTTTTGTCTCATCGCCCTCTGCTCCGCCTCGTTTTCCACATTGACATCGTTTCGCCTTATAAAAATTGGACCTGGTTTGTTTCTTTCTTCTGCATTCCCTCTCTTTCTCTTTTCTTCGCTCTCGTTTACTATTTTATACAACGTCTCTTACCCGATTTTGCCCCCTGGTTCACTAACATTATTTTAATCGACCAATTAAATTATTGACGCTTCTACAGTTTTTTTTTTTTCGATCACAATTCGTTTGCCCTATATCACTAGACGACGATCAACAAAATCGTCGCTCGAAACGGACACCGACCGCGCGAGGGAGACAAATCAATGGCTCTCACCCTTCAGGCCGATAGGACGGGGCTAATCTGAGCATCGCGAGAGAAATTAAAAGGTTTCCGGCCGCGTCTGGCTCGATGTAGACGAAAATTGCTGATACGCGATTAAGCCAGCTCGCTGTTTGTCCGATAATGTATTGCTTCCGTCGTCTGAGTCCTTTTGTGTAGACATTGCATTTACTGCGATCCAGTAAAACGACTGGGCAAAATTCATTCCGACATTTCAAAATTGCAGAATCATTTTTCTGTCTTTTGTACCTTAAACTCCTGACTGCGAATTTATAGGATGCACCGTATAATTCTGGCACATCTAATAACTTTGTTACTTCTGCAGGTACAAGAGAATACTTGAATAGAAAGTTATCGTATTTTCGAGGAATTCTGACTGGTACACGACATTGTTCTTTCATCAAATCTGACGTGGCATCCTGTTCCATTATCTAAGAAATTTTTTCGCAAATATAGTTGCAAATATAAAATTGCTTCAACTTATTTGGAATATATGGATATCCTAGACCTAAATCATTATATCTAAGAGTATTTTGTACATTTTTACGGAATTTTTAAAAAGATTCGAGCGTGATACTTTATATGTTGTGTGACATCTACATGCAGAAGAAATTAGAGAATCTCTATGTTTGCAACTATTTTACAATATATCATCGAAAATCGATATACACAGTATTTCGCTGACGTCGCCCAAGATGGCATTAAAGGACTACACTAAACCGAGTTTTGACAATTTAATTGTGAATTATTTTAGCCTGACATTAGTAAATATTTACAATTTTCAGTTATATGTTATGGAGAAACTTGTAGGGTTGCATCTATTATTGATTCAATAATTAATTAAAAACTGACAGCAGTTTTTGTCCATTTCCTCTAATTTGATTTGAGAGGAATATACAGAAAATTTCGTTTATTAGTTGCATATTTAACTAAACGTGAAACGACGAAAGTGATTTGTCCTCCGCCCTATCGGTGACCATTTCGCTCTGTAAAACGTATACATACGACGTCGAACAATGAACGCCCACTCGTAAAGAAGGTAGATATGCATTGGTATCTATGCGACTTCTTCAAACGTATTATTCTCAACTAAGAATCAATTCATCCGAAACATGTAACTATCAGGAAACAATGAATATTCAATCGAATTTTTCTGGCACAAAACGCAGTTGGAGACAGTTGGCTAGGGTTGCGGAGCGAAACTTTCAAGGATAAAAGTAACCGAAGGAAAACAGTTTGTTTAGCTCGCGGATGCAAAAACAATTTACCGCTAATTAACAATCATTTCTGTGGCGTTGACAGTTCGTTTTACACACAAGAGAATCCTCTCTCTCTCCGTCTTTCTTTTTCTCTCTCTCTCTCTCTCTCTCTCTCTCTCTCGACGAAGAATCAACGAAGAACGAACCAGTCGACGGATCGTTGTCCATATAAAAATTCCCAACGAGGTACACGCGGCCCGGTATAAAACGGGCTTCATTAAGGTCCTATTAATTTACAATGCGCGTCCGCGTTCCACCCTTTAGCGAGCATTCCATGGTTTTTCGATGGCCACACTCCTGTGCAATTATCGTGCTCGTCTCCCAACTAATTTTCGCTTTCGTTTCCATCGGACCATGTCGGGCCGAAGACGTGCAGGTCGCGGGTTTCTTTCGGGCCGGGAACCTCTCGAGAGTCCCGAACACCCGCGAGAGAGATTTAATTATGCTCGTCGATGGCTAATATTCGCGCGTGTATTCTTTTCGAAAAAAAAATTCGTAGAACCTGACGCTGGAGAACCAACGCCGGTTGCCGCTCGAACGCCAGTGAAATTGGACTCGTTAAACTTTGAATCGTCGGTGTTTAAGTACACACAATTTTGGTACTAACAGTTCTCACCTGTTGCTTCCTCTTATTCGGTCCCTTCAGACCAGAATTAACTCTCTAAGTAGGGAAATTCATCGCCTCTGTTCGAAACTACCGGCGACGACCTTCCGTCGAACAAAGACCGATTTGCGGGAGAGATAACAGAATGCGAGCAAAACCACGCAGTCGCGAAATCGGATTTGCAACTTGTGTTAATTGCATGCTTCTGTGGATTGTCGAAATTTGTATTGTTTTTCTCACATACCCTACACGACTATGGCAATTAACGCTTTACGTACCTATTAGCTTCGGTGTATTGTATCAAGAAATAATTGAAGTTTCTTTTAAATATTAACTTCATTCATTGTCACGATGCAAAACAATTGCAAATAGGTCAATAACAATTACAATTACTGTTAATTTATTCAACAAACTGACGTAAACAAAGATAATTAAGGTGGAATTAATGAAATATTAATTTTCCAGGGATAAGGATGTCAACTCAAGCTAAATATAGTGGTGAATGCTGTGAATGTTAAAATTCCTGGTTGAACAAGATCGTAGTTGTTGTAAGTGTCCTTAAATCTCATTCATACCGTACTACCTAATTTCTCCCTTGTCAAATTGGCATAGTGGTTTTAATCAGTAGAATATAAATTTAAATACAAAAGTAACAGTAAGTTTCGTGCTTCAATACAAAACGAGAATATAACATGGAATAGAACCTATAAAAGACGGATGTTGTTGATAATTTCATATGAACGATGACTGGATCTACTCCCATTATTTTTTATCGCTTCGTCTGTTCACATTTTAGCACCTCAGATCTAGCATAAACGTCTATCAGTTCTGTTTAGCTTTTGATGGAAGTGTTTCGTACAGTGGGTCTAGATAAATCCAAGACTCGACTTCCGAAGCGCTCAGGGAAAAATATATTGATTTGAAATTAAAGATTCGAAATCCAAATTTTTTGTAGACCTAATCGAGATCTAAACCAAGGAGTTGCTGACAGATGATTTTGATTTCTAGATCAACTAGCGGGCAGTTTTCCCTGTCTCCCCATAAGTTCTTCTGGCAGTCGGCGTCCTTTAGATACTGTGCGCTCGAATACTGTAGTCCCCAAGCCCAGAGAGTACGAAGCTACTGCCTCCGCTGGTGCACAAAAACGGTCGGCTGCCGATTCGAAGGTCGGCAGACGTTTCATTGGCAGGTAGCAGCCTGCGTGCGCTTGCCTGTGTGCAAGAGGCGAACGAGCCGTCTACGTATAAACAGAGTTTGACAGACTCTGGGAGAGGGATTCTCTCTCTCTCTCTCTCACTCTCTCTCCTGCAGCTTCTGTGCGCTTTATGGGCTCTTTTCAGATCCCTTTCTTAGTGAAAACAAAGCGCAACGATCTACACATGCTGTAGTCTCTGATCGATTCTCGCGAGTCGTATCAGTTTGGCTAATAATTCTTCAAGGACAGCCTAAATCCGCAAGGATTGTCGTCGCGTGACGCGCACACGATTGGTCGCCGTCCCCGCTCCTCGATTCGGGTCCCCAGTCTGGGCCTCTTTCTCCTCCCACCAGCCCCAGGCGAGAAATATTGACTCGTTCGACGAGCAAAAAGGCTTTCGGTCACCTTGCTACAGAATCAAACAGGGCTTTGCACAACCGCGCAACCTTGTTTGGAGACACCTGTAATTAAAAGCTGACCTACTGCAGGTTGTTTGACCCTTCTGTGTTGCTCGCGTAATTGCTGCGGTAATGCTCTGTCGATTATCACCTGGTTTTGGGTAGAAGATTATAGATACCACTTGATACTGCAATAGTTGTTCGTTCCGCTCTTGTCAATTGTATATCATTATATGAGCTTGGTGTGATTGGAGTAGGATGGACGTAAGTAGATTGCTTTTTTGTGTCTCTAAAAGTTCAGAACTTAGAATTCAGGTGATCAGTGAAGTTGAACAAGGTTTTTATCCGTGGATCATACTGTAAACTTCTTGACAGGGGGACTGCGTATTCAATTTTTCATGAAGAACAATGCTTGCATACAGATCTTCAACCAAATCATTATTCTTTTGAAAGACAGATCATTAGGCAGAAGACCTTCCTTCTGTCATTATGAATGATCTACGTATCAACAACTGGATCACATTGTGCACTACTGACAACGAAATTGAATAATTAGATCGTCTACTTCGGATCGTATTTCACCAACAATAATCGAAGTTGGCAGAAGTACCGTTATTGAATTAGTCGATAGCAAGTTGACTCGAGAATGCGAAGAATTACTCCCAATGGTATTGGAGACATATGAGAATGGTTCGAACATGACACTGAGGAGATCTTCTAGGATGATCTATTTCCTTAAGGTCACCACTCGAAAGACTCAACTTGAATAGACCGTGGATAGACGACTCTGATCTACGATCCAGTCGCATAGGAGCGATCGATCGGGGGAAAAATCATCGGGATTCCTACCGAAACGTTAAACAGCCCATTAGCGGCTCGGTGGTAGTTAATCAGTGGCCGGTGATAGCGTTCCGAGGCGTAATCGGCGGGCAGCGCCGAGCGTGGTTAACGAAATTGCATGAATAATTCAATCGTAATCGTCCGAACTACCGTTCCCGGCGATAAGGGGTTGGTTCTTGCGATTCGTGTGCAACGAGGGTGTAAACAGGGCCGGGGGGGGGGGGGGGGGAGCATAGAAGGGAGGGGGCGGGAGAGATGCTGGGGGACACAGTGTTCTTGCGAAGGAACTTGTTACGATTCTCTTCCTCTCCGGTCGATGGGAGCGACCGCGCCGAGCACAAAGAACCTTCGCATAATATTCGCCGAGCTCGCTTGTCGTCGGATTAAACCTATCGAGGTTCGTATCAGCCATTCCGGCGAACAACCCCTTGCCTTCGTTCCTCTTTCCCTCTTTCATCCCCCCTCCCCAGCAACAGGTTAAATGGTGCTCGAAAATGAATCTGGAAACGTAGAATTACCATTCACCGGCAGTCAACCAACTGATAAGCCGGGCTTCCTTGATTTATGATCAACTTCATTATTTGTCAATCTGCATCTTCTTGGTCCAAGTCTTACTTCAATCCTTTCTGAAATGCTTTGTGGTGTAATTTTTCTTGTAAATCAACCGTTTTCTGCGTTCACGCTTTTTAATAATCAATGCTTTCCATCAGCTTTGTGAACTTATATTACAGGTCTATACCTGTTGTATCATCTGAACTACAGAAACCGAGAAGCAATTTTAAAGATGATACACAACTAGTCAAGGTTTGATCCTGAGCTTAATGAACATATTGGCATGATGAAGGGGTAGTACTTGAGCACACAAATATTGATAAGGTGATCGAAGGAAGAAAAGAATTATGAGGAAGACGGATCTTAGAAGGACCAACAGTTGGCAGAGCTTAAAAATAACTATGTTGCATCGAACAACGATCTCGAAACCGTAACATCTTGGCGTACAAGTTTGCACCGTGTCGCCCAACGACAGAATCGTCGTCGGCTAGCCGTCGGTTAGTGCTGTCGACGGTGAAACTTGAATTCTGGCCGGTGAAACCCGGCGATCCCGACGGTAGCCCTTTATCCACTGTCGCTCCTTGTCATCGAAGTTCGAGGTCCAGGATTCCGACGCTGCTTAGAGCACTTTCTAATTGAGCAACGCTTAGAAAGCTTATGCAGAGAGCTCTCGCTAGTATGTAGACGGGAACCGAACTCAAGCGAGAAAGGAGGGAACCGGTGTGTGTCCCCCGGTAATGGGCTGGCTTAACCCGTTTGAATTCGGTGCCTTGTTAATTTATGCAATTGGAACGATCGCGTTTCCAAACAAACTTATCCGGCCGACCGAAGATCGAATTAAGGCTAACTTCGTTCGGACGCGTCGGTCGGTTTAGCGCGCGGCCACTTTCGAAACGCAAATCCAATGGCTCGAGGGCCACCGGGACGAAACGGGGGACCGGGATGGCATGGGATCGTGTGGGATACCAAATCGTATGGTAGGGGGACACAGAGGGGGCGTGGGGCGGGGTGTTTCGAACCGGGGAGAAGTTTAGCAAACGCGAGGGAGACCTGCGGATATATAGGGTGTTCGGCTACATGTGCTTGATCTCTGCCGCGGGAACGAAACACTTTTTCTTAATGGTCGGTTTTGTACAGAAACACCTTGAAAGTTTCAGATCAGATCTAACATTAAGAAAGTTGACCTAGACTTGTGTATCATTGAGCGAAATAGAAATCCTACGAGTCGACTCTGAGAAGCTGGATGAAAATATGTTTTAATTCAGTAATTTTTATAAATCCTTAATATTTAGTATGATGGCAAAAAGTTGTCTGCAGCAATTGCAAGGTATAGGAGATGCATACATTTATTTTTCTTTTTCATAGTTGTTCCGAGTTGAATATAATCGAATATAACTTTCCAAATTCTTCAACGATTTGTATTCTTTTGTATTTGATTTATTTATTTTAGTTATAAATGCATGATCCCATGATTGTATTGGATATGGAATATATACATTAGACTTCTCCGTCTGAAAATAATTGAAAGAATTTATCCGTTAACACTGATGTGTTGCCACAAACAGCGTTGTTCATTTAGGAAAATAATTGTTGGTTAAACGTTACTTTTGGAAATCGATTTGAAAGCTACCAGATTGTTAACACTTAATTAAATTACTAGAACTCTGTGGTAGTTATTTGTTTATAAGACAATGCCTTTTCTGGTACAAGGAAAATCGTTCTTCTAATTGCTAGGACAATGAAGTAGAAATATCCCTAAACAATTCGGCAGCAGACTAGGAGTGGAACAGTTTGTTTAGCGATTCTGAACCGGGCAGATCTACTTGATGTATGTGTGTCTACGGGACAATCTGGGTGGATTTGGTGGTCGTTTGCTTGTTTAGACGTTCGTCCGTTATGCGTTGCATAATCCTTGGGGCCCCGGTCGAGCAACAACAAGAAAGGAAAAGAACGAAACGAAACGAAACGAAAGGAAAGGAAAGGAAAGGAAAGAAAGGAAGGAAGAAGCGCAGGCTACGACGGGGGCGAGGGACAAGAAAGAAAAACAAAGTTTGAGCAGGAAGTGGCTCGCGTAAAAAGAAAAGCCCCCGGTAGCTCGTCCGTGGCGAGCTGCTCCGTGGAGTGGAGTAGTAGGCCAAGTGGAAGTTCCTCCGAGTTGCTCCTCTCTTCCGTGAGAGAAGGATGCCCACCTTTTATTTCGTTCGAGGGAGTAACTGTCAGCCGGTATTTCGCGTCGGGGCAAAATAAAGTATAAAGGGTGTTCGGTGCGTCGTATATACCCTCTCTCGTGCCTGTATGGACCAACTCTTCTACTAGTCCCCCCGCTCTTCTTCTTCCACGGGTTGGTCTCGATGGAGATTCTCCTCCTTCTTCTTCATCGTTCGGAACATCTTTCTCCAAGGTGTACTCGTCCCTCTCGGTCTATCCTTCCATTCACCGTCTCGTTTCAACGATCCTCACTTCGTCTTCTTCTTACTCTCCAGGCTCTTCTCTCCCCCCCCCCCCCCCCCCCTCTCTCTCTCTCTCTCTCTCTCTCCTCTCCTCTCTTTCACTCCTTCCCTCGCTTTTTCCCGTGTCTACATCTCCTTTCGCGGTCCGTCCGCTCTCCCTTTCCGCCTCTCCTTCTTCCACGGATTACACTCTCCCGCTCCTTTAGCCTTGCGGACGCTTCTGGGAGACGAGCCGCGTTTTGTTCTCAACTTCCTCAATTTCACCTCCTGGGACCGCCGACGATAGTCTGTTTTTTCCTACGATCTTCCCTGGATCACCGTTGATCCATCATGTATACCTGCCCTAGATGTTGACGATCAACGGAGGGCTTTCTGCCCTGAAAGCGAAGTGAGTTTCCCTAAGGAGCAGAGTATTGCCCCAGAGCAGATTTCGCTTTCTTACTTTTGATATTTTGGGGGAATTCTAGTGGAAAGTTGGAATTCGATAGATACAATGATATGGAGTACGGCCTGAGAGGAAACGTTTAAACCGCCAGGAAGCGTGTGGCATCCTTGCTCGTTAGGCTAAGCCAGACTTTAGCAATGAACCCGTTTTTATCGTAAAAGCAGTCCAAATGACTTTGAATGCCCTAAACGATACAAAACAATGGAATACTTCCAATCTCAATATAGAAGAAGCATCTCGCTCTCTCTTTAGAATTTTCAAGTGGGTGTTTGCTTCTTTGCTCCCGAGTTTAAAGCGGATCTAAGCAATGAACGTTCTTCATCCCAGAAGAACTGTAAAAAGCCGGAGGAAAACAAAATACTTGAAATCCCCAAGAAGGAACTCTTCTGCTCCAAATGTCCGATCATGGAAGTGGCATCGCAGCTTTCGCTTTCAATTTCTGGGGCCAGCGAGTGCCCTAGGGGGCAGCCTGCAGACCGCGGCACACAGACTCCCGGTTAAATCGTCTCCCTAGAATGCGCTGCTAGTTTTTAAGCCACGCTGATTACAGTGATCAGTCGCGGTACAGCTCTATTCCTCGGACGACGATCCGAAGCGTACGGACATTCGTACTTACAAAACGCGGCGCTCGTTCGAAACGAATCCAGGACAGAGGATCTAATAACCGGCTACGTTTGAATCCTTGCATCGCGATCGTATCTATCCGCCGACCGAAGTCGGTAGTCGTTGGTTGGTCTCGCGTCTCCATCGATAATCACGCGAAATGACAGGGATCGGGATCGGGATCGGGATCGGGATCGGGATCGGGATCAGTGTCGGGGTTGGGGCTGTGGGTCGATTGCGAAAGCGAACGCGAAAAAGCGTTTCGCCGTCGGTGGATCGCGGGCCGGGTCTCGACCCAATTGCGGGCCGCGTGTAATTTTAAACCGTCCGCCACCCGAAAAAGGAGTTACCCGGCTGCTGGCTCCGTGATTACGCCAATTACCCGCAACCGGGCCGATCAATCGTTGCGAGGACCGTGCTCGCGCGCACCGGTCTTTGTTCTGTCGGATTCTGCCGCAGCTTGGCGTTGATTCTTGCCGTGTTTACGTTCTCGAGCTCCACGATTATGAATTATTTTTGCGTCGCGGCGTCGAGAGGCGACGGCGGGCTCTCGTTTTGCGGCTGGTCCCCGAGATCAGTTCGGTCCTGGCTCCGACCTCTCTCGGTCCTCGCCTCCTCAAGGAGACTCGGGTAACCCGATTAGCACCTCCGCCGCCTCCCGATGCACCGGTAGATGCAATCAGCGCATCGGAATGTTTTTTTCGAGGTGGATGCTGCTTCCCCACCTTCTCCCCGTCTTGCCGTTGCCCTCCCCCCCCCCTCTCTTCTCTTAGCCTGTTCTCCGTGTCGAAAAGGAATTTCGCGTCACGTGACCACGACACGAGAGAAACCAGTACGTAGACACACCGCGAGAACCGGCGGCTTCTCGTTACTTCTGCGAGCGAAGCTCATAAGAGCCGTCGCGACGATCGTCGTTGTAAGTTCATGAACCTTGAACCCTCCTTTAGCCCGACGACTCGTTTCCAGAGGCCCGCGTGACTGCTGATCCTCGACGGGGATGATTAGCTTTCGTTTGGAGGATTCCGCCGCCGTCTCCGCTCTTTCGCTATGGCGCTATTTCGTAGTGTTCGTCGTCTCTCCGTCTGCTAGGATCCTAGACTGTGTCCAGACGGTGCGGGAGTTTTGGTGGCCTTTTTGTTATTCCCAATGATGTTAGTCGCTGTATCGATAGTAATCACAAGTTGGTGAATGACCTGTGCTTCTGCCTCCGTAATCGTGTACTCCGACCTATGTAGGATGGTAAACCATAAGACGAATTCATTATACTTTGTTGTTTGAAGGTTATTCAAGGTCATTCGTCACTGCTCGCGGTTTGCTTCTCGCAAGTATCTTTTTGTCGACAGTTGTTCTGGGCTGTAGGATCTAGAAGATAGTTCCACTTTCTCAAAATTTCTGTCAATTAATCTTCATGTTGTTACAAGTGGTGGATTAATAAATCCTTTTCGAAAAACCACCCGAAATATCTAAATATATTAAGCAAAGAATTCGTCTCATTGAAGCCTCACGCGAGTTCAAGAGGAGAAATAAGTGTTACCCTTGCTGGCCAATTTCGAACCAATAAATTAAACTGTTCGCTTAAATCTCAACGTCGAATCTGCTGTACCCAGGACCCAGAAGGTCAATCCTCGATCCAACGCTTGAAGTCTGCAAGAGGCTCAAAGCACCGAAATCCAGCGATGTTCTTGGTACCGAAGAGAATCGCGTCTTGCGAAACCTCCGATATGGTTAAACCTTAGTTGGTAGACGGATGACTCACAGGAGGTGGAAAACAGAGATCACCGGTGCATGATCGATCCCCGGCGCGGTCTCCGTCCGTTCGGAGACAGACGGGTGGACAGAGAAAGGGAGAAGACGTGACCGCGAAAACACGAATAGCATAGGAATGTCACGAAAACAATGTCGGCCACCTGACCCTACCATCGCGGCCTGCCAACTGGCGTGTCGCGTCGTCGTCGTCGTCGTCGTCGTCGTTGTCGTCGTTGTCGTCGTCGGTTCAACTATTCCTTCCTTTCTCTCTCTTTGTTTCCTCCATTCCTCTCTCTCTCTTCTTGTTTCTCTGTCGGTCTTTCGTCCGGAGCGTCGATTACAAGTTTCCTCGAGAGTCACGGAACTGAGACCCAAGCGGCAGACCCCCGACGAGACTGCGAGATTGAGAAACGCTGTCGAAGAACGAGACGGGCCGCCTCAAGGCCGCGCCGTGGTCCCACTCCTCCCCCGCTAGCCGAGAGTCCAAGTCAAGGGCGTTCTCCCACCACCTGCCGAGTTATGAGTCGGGGAGACCCGGCAACCTTCTCTCTCTTCCTCTTCTCCTCTCTTCTCTCTCTCTCTCTCTTCCCGTCGCGGTTCCACCGCCGTCCTTGTCCCCCCTCCCCCGGGGGGCCAGGAGAGAGCCCCCCGTATGCCTCCTCGCTGCCTGACCAGCCAGCCAGCCGAAGTCTTTCTCTCCGGGCTGATCCCCGGCCGTCCCTTTCTTATTATCGGCTCTCCTCTCGTGTGTTTATCGTGTAATTTTTTTCGAATCTCTCTCCGTGCCGTTTTGCAGCCGCACCTTTTTTACCTATCGCGAACCGGGGTGCGCCACCCCCCTCGGCCAGCCCCCGTTTTTCGTCGGACCGATCGATTCTCTCCTCGTTCTTTGTCGCACCTGGCTCCGTAGATTTATCAGCCGTTTCCTCTCCTCGTTACTCTTTCTCGGAAGAGCCTCCGTCGGGATTCGGGCATGGTCCCCGGGCCACCCTTCCGCCCTCTTGCCAATCCCGTGCCCTTCCCGTTCTGCATCGCGTTCTCGTGTGGCCGGGACTTCCACTCTTTCTTCCTCGCGGCCGATCAGCCGTTTATCGCCAGAAGAAGCCGTGCCTCTCGCGATTTCGGCGGAGCTCCGCCGTCACCGAGGTCGCGTGACTCAGTTTCCTCGATGGACCACTCTATGAGTTCTGGTTAATTACACACCCTTTCCGGTTCGACTCGGAACCACGCGAAACTGTCATCTTCTGTGACCTCGTCTATCCAAACACTTCAGGGACGGGACAGTTCGGATAACGGAACGGTTCCGATCGTCTGCTGTCCTTAACTCCGCTCGGCTTTTAACCTTTTAGAGATTGTAGACTTTCTTGAGTCCAGAAGTATGATTACTAGACTGCAGATTTTATGCATTTATAACAGAATAGAGTAGATGCAATTTGAAATGGTAAAAATATTAAAAACATTTCTAAGTGCCAATGTATTATTGTTAATCTGTTAGAATTATTGAGAAAAGTAACGACGTCCTATTCAGCTTCTATTTTGTGTAATTAGCGTAAACAATTTTTGTTTTACATAAAAATCCGCAATTTATTGATTACATTACACTTGCAGAATTCGTCAAACGAATAACCTATTTTTTTAATTTGTGATTATTCGGCAAATTACGACCAAATACTGCAATAATGCTTGATAAAAATCAAAATAAATGTCTTATTGGTACCTTCATAAACAAATATAAAACAGCTACATTTAGTATTCCATAAACCTAGTGTAAGCAATATCACCGTTACTTCGCTTGTAAACTAGCTATAAAATTGTTCTTTCTCGTTTTGCTAGGTTACCACTGCTTTTTAGGACTTCTACTTTAGAACTTTTGCTTATCGAAATTGACTTGCACCGATCTGTTTTACAAGACGCAAGGCAACGGAGTCGATTACTGCAGAGCGATCAAAAGCTACGTCTTCTTAATTCGTTTACTTTCTCATTTTATTTATTTTTTAATGTAAAGGTCATTTATTCGCACCTTCATTTGATAATGAAATCACAAGAATGAATTCACAAGAATGAATCTTCAGATAAGAGTAGCTTTATCGTATGTCTTATGCGATAAATATAAAGTCAATTATGCCCGGAATCAACCCAAAAGTGTAGCTAGCTACTCTATACAATCATTAACGGCAATAACGATAAGATTGACATATTTGCAGCCAATGTTACTTTTAAATCAAGTCTCTATAAACTGTATACCCGATTTACTTATTCTCTGCGAATCAACGTAACTTTTGTTTTCGTTATCGTAAAAGTAGGCGTTTATCCGTATACACACAACTCGATAACCTTGACATAACTTTACGAACAAATATCGTAGCCGGGTTTCCTTATTTTCCAAATTAACCAGTTAAGATTATTTGACGACTATATCCATCATGGAGATGTGGCAGAATTTTGTGTTATGACGATTATATTCGTCATATATAAAATTTTGTTACAATTTGATATTTAGATGGTAATTCTAGCGAAAACCAGATTATATTCGTAAATTTTAATATGTTTAGAGATTAAGATGAAATGAAGCAAACAAATGAAAATTATAAATAATTTGAGTTGGATTTCTACTATACCCGTCATCGTTTGATTATCATGACACACGCCGGTGGGCGCTTTGCAAAGAGTTCGCTACAGTTAACTAGTTAAAGGGGAAAAATCAAACTTTATTTCGCGGGAGAATAGCATCGCCGAAAAATTTGACGAAGACTGTGTATTCAGTGGTTTTAGTTTTAAAGTCGAGAAAGAATGTATTAAAGTAGCGGTTTCAAGTTTTAATTTCAAGAAAAAAATCATCATCCTACGATGATGTTTCACGAAATTGTCACGAGTAACATTGTCATCGGTTGGTCGATTTTTATGTTTTGGAGTTCGGATAACCGACCATGAATCTGTTCGGATAGACGAGTTTCCACCGTATCCGGGTGTCCATCGATCAGTGGGCGATCTCACCGGGAAAAACGAGCGATGGCTCGTGGAGCGTAGATCGTCGGTTTGCTCAATCAATCCGCTTTTCGAGCGGGCCCGATTGCCGATATCGTCGGAGTCCGTTCGGCCGTCCGCTGGATTCTTCTCGTCCCCGGGCAACATTCTTCATCTCGGCGGAGTCCCAACGGGTTTTCGGGCATGCATGATGATCCATCATTCTTCGCGCCGTTCCAATGCCCCGTCGTCCCGTTCTTGTCCTTCGGGCCTTACGTTTTGCGCCGCGCCGCGCCGCGGCGTGGCTCGGCTCGGCTCGGCTCGGCTTGGCTTGGCGAGCCGGGCTCGCAGCTCAACTCCCGACCGAGACGAGAAATCTGGGACCCGGGACCCAGCTCTGCCAGTTCTCGGGGCCCGTGCAGCGAGTCCCAGCAGAGCCAGACTTGCCCGCGTCTTTTCGAGGCCTTTCGATATGAACCCCGGTTTCTCGTTAACCTCTCGCTGCACGCTGTTATAAAGGTACATGCGTCCTTTTTCGACCCCTCGTATTATTTTATGCGATTATTTTATTATGAGACTAGTTCACTCGTTCTTCGCGATTCTAGGCGGCTTTCTGTCGATACTCTTTTTAGTTATCCGACAGAAATCGATTTTCGTCGATGCTGTCGCTTGTGATCGAGCGCCTTTCCAAATGTCGAGCTGTTCCGCTGAAAATCCTATGCACGTATGCCTTCGAAGAAGTTGTCGATCTTGTATCGGTTGCCGCCGACTGGCGAAAAAGTTTATGCGTCGTTTTGCAGGCCGGACATCGGCACATGGTATTGTTCATTTGTTAAATAGAAGACAAGCTGGTATGTTCTGTCCTGTACAATTATAGATCAAACGATTTTATTCAACGTTATCGTCTTCGATCTCGTGCTTTCTGAACCTGTGAATGCTCCATCGGAATAAATTCGATTCCGTGCGCGTATACATTGAAGTGAAGTCTGTTAAGTCGTTGCAGTAGCATTATGCCTTGTTTCGATCGAGAGATCATTTTATAATAGCCCCGCTTGGCGTTAATTTCTTAAGCGAATGCTTATTTTACTTAAGCTTCTTCTTATTTATCTACCAGAAAATTATTCTGTTCAATGGCGTTGCAGGCTATGTTGTAATTCTTGAATTTATACTCTACCAGCTTACATTATTACGTATACTGTGTATTTCCTGCGTTACTGCAAGTTCTGTCGGGTCGTTGCTGCACATTATTTGAAACGTTCGCGCGCTCTTATAACCAGGAGATCGATCCATGGCAATTTGGTATAATCGACTGTTTAGCTAAAAGATGAATTAACTTGTTTCTTCTGTTCTCAAATGATTTTTCATGTCCTTGTTTATTAGTTAGAGAAAATTTCTGCTCAATTCGGCTTTAATGTTTCTGGTAACTGGAATTATATTCTATGACGTATACTGTCGAGTAAACTGTATCAAATTGTTGTGCGGTATACTGTTGGAAAACATTTTACAGGGGTGCCATTAATTCGTCGATGGGAAGATGAATTAACTCTACGAGTTACTAAGCTGCTTCTCGATTTTTTATTAGTTTGAGAAAGAAACCCTCTATTCAATTTTATCGCAACGCGTGCTGCGGCGTAAATCATTATGGATTAATAATCGGACGGCTGAGCTCGAGTCAATTTAGACCCAGAGCGTGAATATTACCTGACTGTACAATTTCTGGAAATTCATTTAAATTGTCACGTGTTCTTTGAGATCCATAGAATACTAACGTCTCTAGGAGTACTTTAGAAAATATATCGAGAAAAATTGGCGAATAAGATAATAAATTGTAAAATTGTAAAAATACTGAAAGAGAACGACATGTATTACAATCCTACGTAAATCATCCACTGCCAATTGCAGTCGAATCGGTTTACAGCAACCAATCGCCTACAGACACGAATCCTTTCTGAATCAATTCAATATTCGCGTAAATCTGTGTCCATTCTCCCAACAATTCCTGCCAAGGCAACGGTCAAGTCTCGTATACATTCCCCCCATGCGACACATCTACCTCTTTGCAACGAACAAATCCTTGGCTATAAAGCGATATGCTATTAAACACTAATATTAATTATTATTTAATAATTAACTACTATTGATATTAATTAATATCAGCGAACTGTGGCATATCCGATTTACTTATTTATCAGAAAAAGCATGGCACAAGCAAATGGTATAGATTGAACAAAATTATGCAATTCGAAACAATAATGCGAGGCATTATTGAAGTATTTACCGATCAGAAACTCAAGTAACGATATCTCGAAAGTAAAAGCATGTGACTTGCTGCGTTTTTTCTTGTAGCCGCAGAAAAATATAGCAGAATCGTTATAGAATCTGCATTAAAGTCTGATATTCACTATAGGTAAATTTAATGATTGGAATGAGAAGGTCTTTGCACGAATATTACACGATGGATCACCGATTCGCCGAAAGCGATCGGAGTCTTGAAAAATCCAGCGAACAGGCCGACGATATCATTGGCGGGTAGCTGAATTGAAAACCGTGGCGATCGGCAGCGTAATCGATCCTCGGATCGGCGGAACGAACGCCGGATTTGATGTTAATCGTCGCATGCTTGCGTAGCAACGAAATCCGAGCGAAACATCGGTAAAGGCCCGGCAATTACCGGCGATGCGCGCATATTTCTTCTTCTACCGGAGAGTTCGGCTCTGTTCGAGAGCTGTTCGGCTTCATTCTCTCTCTCTCTCTCTCTCTCTCATTTTCTCTGGGCATATCTCACTCTTTCTCTTTCCCTCTTTCTTTCTCAGTGTCTCTCCGTTCCTCTTGCTGACCTGTAAATTTCGGTGCACTCGTTCTTGCATCACCTCGACGGCCACACCGGGCCCCCGAGCCCCGGGACTCCATTCAAGGACACAATATTCAGAAACCGAAAGTGCGATCACGCGAAAATCTAACGTCTCACCGAACCGGTCTAACCGGATTCGGTGTGCGGCGCTGGTTAAGACGGCACAGAGCGGTATCGGTGAGCCGCGTAAACTCGTTCCTCGTCATTTTTGGCAATAACAACCTTAACGCGACCGTAGTTACGGGCCTGGCGCGCTGCGGCCGAGAGATTAGGTTCGCTTAGAACCCGAAACCCGCATCTTGCGTCCCGTCTCCCGCGATTCTGTACGCTGCCGCGACGTTTGCGATCGTTCGTGTCAGAGGTCGACTGTCGTCTTCTCGATCGTCATCGACCCTTATCTACCGCAGACTTCGCTCTTGCAACCACGTGCGAGCTTCTATTTATCTCTTTTCGTTCCTCCCCCCCCCCCCTATCACTCTATTCCTCTGTTCCTCTTATCCTACACCGCCGTTCTTCTCTCACGGTTAGATAACGCAACAACGTTGCCTGTCCGTAACACACAGCAGAGAAGCGTCGTTTCGACGTCCTTTGCGAGCATTGTCGCAAAACGACCGGTTCGATCGAACCAAAGTCTGCGGTCGCTAACACGTCCGGTGCCACAGCGGTCGTTGCTATCTGGTCATCCAAGATCGATCGTAAGTACTCGAAGGAGAATTCATAAGAGCAAGTGGTTGCTGGTGAGACACATTATAGAATCTATCGTTCGTCGATTAACTATCAGTGTTTCTTACACGAGCAAAAGATTTTTCTGCAAACGCTAAAGGTTCGTTGGAGATTGCCTAACAATCATGGATGTCGTCGTAAACAAATTTTGAATAAGGTGAAGAAGAACACGAATTGTAGAATTGAAGACACGAATTGTATGCAAATGTTTCAAGTGCAATACAGAGATTGCTAGTTAAATTCTCTTTATTTTCGATTAATTATTAATAAAACAGGATCAGATGATAGGTCGAGGCTTCTTCAAGGTCCTTGTACAGTTTCGTCGTTATTACTTGGGCTTATCAAAAGGAAAAATTTTAAAGATTGAGAGAGATCAAGTTCGGTTAATTATTTCTATGACATTTCAAAAGTCAATCGTTCAGATCCGACCATGTAATTCTTACTCTACCTTGCTGCTTTTGGCCACCAAGTTTTTCTATTAATTATCGAGTAGCTGACGAACGCGAATATTTTCATTATTAATGAGTCGCGTTATCGTTGCGAGTAAGCGAGGCCAGATTGAATTAATCGCGAGTATAATATCTGTGGGATAAGACCGTACAATTCGGCTTTGATAATGATTGAGTAGACCTCCGGCGATCTTAGAAGCTCCATTTTTCTCTCGATTCTTGGACCATCTGCTTTCGATCGTCCAGGTATTCTACGTACAGAGATATCGTACGTACCCATTTAAATTCCCTATGCTATAGTTGTTGAAACATGGCTACAGAAACTAGAAAACTCGTTAGCGGATTCCTAAAAGATTCTAGGATTCTTGGGACAATTTATATTGAACTTAGTATTTACGAAAATTGACATTGGTTTTCTCCACTGCTGTCACGCTGCGTTAAAATGCCTATATTTTTTTCGGAAAACTGGTATTATTGTGAGAAAAATAAGGTCAACGATTAATTCACTATACTTGTAACCGAGATATCGAATTCTAATAAATGAAACGACGTTCTAGAATGTTCACACTATTCTCTTTATGGGACTTAGTAGTGTTGCTGTTTGTCTTTCTTTTTTTGGATGATAGCTGCCTAAAAATTGAAGCAGGCCTGAGCGACCTAGCAGTACGATATACCTGTTTCGCATCGGAAGTGCGACAGCGAAGGGTTAAATTTATTCCAGGTATTTACGATGTATAAAAATTGACTTGAGAAAAGGGAACCCATTAATAGCAGGTTTAGAAGAAGTTTTGGGGTCTTAGGGACGTTCCAGGTTTAGTTCTAGGTATCTGAAGAAATATCAGAATCCTAACTTCGGCAATTAAACTCGACTTTAAAATATAAATGAGCGTTCGGCTGGTGTCATAGGGATAAATACCTTCCACGTGATCTTCGGTTGCAAGAGTCGATCGCAGAAAACGGAGAACACGGTTGACAGAAGGTTGTGGAAGCGTGGTAGGGTTTTAGGGAGATTTCTGGTTGGTTCGGAGAACGGGCGGGAGCCGCAGCCGGTTTCAATTTCCCTTTCTGTCGTAAGCGAGAGCCGCGCAGACTTCACGCAGACGGGCTTCGGCTTTTGTAGCCGCGACGGCGGTCGTGAAGTTGGAAAGTCAAGTGCAGTCGCATAGCTCCTCGCAGACGGCAGAGTTTCTCAAACTCGTTATGCCGGCACGCGGCCACGGGAATCGCTCGAACTTTTCGATCGATCGGCACACCGGGCCGCGGCGGGACGGCTTTGGCGCGTGTTCGCCGGTGCTGTTCTCGATGGGCATTTGTCGATTAAACTTTACTGCTCGTAGACGGATCCGATCGTTCCTCCTCGACGGTGATCGTGAAATTTTATGGGCAACACTTCGCCGATCTTAAGACTTGGAAAATATTATGATTTCGCTTTTTTCATTAGCTGCCGAGAGTCAGGCGATCCGATGTCTCTAATCGGTTTCTCGACCTGTTCTCGGAATACTTTTGTACGAAGCTTCCTGCGAGACGCTGCGGAACATCGAGTCCTATACTATTTAACCCTTTTCACTATAGTGCCAGACGCGCAATGACGATTTTGAACAGAATCTGTCACACACAGACGTTATTTGCTTATTTCGAGAAATCAGAGAAAACGAAACTTCATGAGAATCGAGAATGGATCTCTGCCAACTTCAATGCTTATTTAACAAAGAGGAAACAAATTGTACTTTCTCGACTAAAGTAATTCTTCAGTGCATACCTCGAAATCTGAGGAACCACCTTACAATAACCGTAACATTGAGGTTACAGTTAAACAGCTTCTACTAGAATTTTCATCGAACAACAATATCAGAAAAGAAGTAAAGTACTCAATGCCGATCGAAATATGTTTGGACAACTGTAAGTATGTAGTAAAAGTTGTGTCCTATTTAGAAGAGGCCAAATTGTTCAGTGAAATTATGTAGTAAAAAATGATAATGTTGAAGCCATACTGTTTAATATAAATAATCTAATTTAGAAATGACTGTATACATTACATCCATATGTAACACTACAATTTTAGTAGCTAATTGATATTAAGCAAATGCGACATTAAATAAATAAGTTAAAAAAAAAAGAATACGATGTTGCACATGTTCTCTCAACAAATATCAAACAACGATATGAAATGTTTGAAGCTCTGCGATCGGAGTTACTAAGAGGTGTAATGAGACATGTCTTATCGTTAGAATGCGCACTTTTCTGCGAAACAGAAAATGAACACATTTAAAGGATTTGATATTTCATAATCAGTGTAAAAATGTCTCCCACGTGTATTGTGTTTAATGTCGTTGTGCTTTAACACTAGATCTGCGGATCTGATATGGAGATTGTTTATAAAAGTAACAATAAGACTGATGTTAAGACTGATTTTAAACGAGCGTAATTGTAATATAGATTGCAATAATATCGTTCAGATTAATGCAATATGAATAGAAGTAGAAAATGAAGAAACTACAAAATATTTAAATCCCTGTACGACTTTCGGGACAACTTGTACATGGCGCTCTTAATCTCGAAGCTTGCTCGAGACTCAAAGAAATTAGACGGACCCGTCAAAATGTGGGCAACACAAGTTCAAGTTCGAACTCTGTAACAGGAGAACCGCTGCCGCCCCTACGAAAGTAAATGGCTTCCGCGCCCGCATGGCCAGCGGTGATTTTAATGTACGATTCCGCGTGAGTCTCCGCTCGGGATCGCGTCACAGATCGCGCGCGTATTAGTCGGAGAGCGCCGCAGCAAATAATCCAAATCGATACCGCGTAGCCAGCGTTCTGACAACCGACCATTTTGACGAGCAGAACTGGTTGCACGCGTTCGCGAATCCAGAAACGGTGAGGACGATACGCGGGGATGTTCACGAGTTTTACGACGCTCAAAATCTCTCTCGACAAGGAATCGTTTCGCGTTCCGACCAGCTTCGATCGTCTTTCGCCTAATTACAACCAACTAGGTTCAGTTTGATCTAGCCTTTCGCTCTATAAATGTTCAGCAACGTTTAATGAGATCGTTGGTTTGTCCATCCCTTGCTCGACGACTTCTTACGACCCGTTCCCATAAGGGAAACCATTTACTAGCCCAATATCGATAATAGAAAAACTAAAGCTCAAGTTTAGACTGCGGATCCTTATACATTTGTGCGCAGATTTTGATAATGCAAGCAAATTTACGAATTAACAAGCTCCAATAGCATTTTTCTTTTCCCTTTATAGTGTTAAACTTTTAGTTGACGAACGAAGCTTCTCTTTGTTTTCTTTTCTTCTTTCCCGCAGTTTGCTTAGTTCTCCTTTACTAATACATTTAGTATTTAAGTTTCTTAACACATTGTCCATCGATGAGGATTTCATGATTGTGCAATTAATAGCTGAAACTTTTCGATAAATTGATGACTCTATTTATATGCTTTCGATGGATAGAGTTAAGACTATCATTGTGCGACAACAATGGACAGATGAATTATAAAATTGTTGAGAGGTTGCAAGATTTTGAGAGTGTCAATATTCTGTCAACAGCGTAATGAAATTAGTAGATGTAGAAACGAGTATTTATTTGACTGCAGCACTGTTTAATCGATGCTCACAGTACACGTTCATACCAAACCTAATGCAACATAACATAATGAAATAATAATCTAAGGAAATTAAAGAAAATAGTTCCGCTCGAATAGTGCGGCGTCCTTGAAGAACCACGCTGAAGAAAATCGCAGCGAACGTTCAAAACGGACTGGAGAACCGATTGTACAGTTGTCGGAAGGTTTGAAGTGGAAAAGTGCCACGGCAGGAGCTCGAAGGACTGGTAGGGCTCGGAGTCGTTCGTCGCTGGATCGATCGAACAGCTCAGCGTCGCGAATAAATCCGCGTTAAACGAAAATAATGAAAACGAGATGGGGAAATGGGATAAAGAGGCCGAAGGAGCACCGTGGAGGTAAATGAGGTGTCGAGGAGTGTCTGCCGAGATTCCAGTCGCTGTCTCTTCACGGTTGTTTCTGCAGGCCGGGTTTCATAATTAAATTCCAAGGGATTGTATGCTCTCCGTGAGCTAATAAGAAATATTATAACGCGCGGAACGCGAAAGAAAAAGAGTATCGCTTCCTTGCATCTTTCTCGTTCTCTCTCTCTCTCTCTCTCTCGTCCTCCTTCTCAAGCCGGATTTCGAAAGGTGAGGCGGACTTAAAGAACGAACGGAAAAACAAGGAACGACCGACTGAAACTCGATGGACGAACCTCCTTCCCGATCTCGGAAACAGCGTGTTAATCAAGGCTAGAACAGAACGGGCAAAACAATGGGAACGATAAAACAATGAAAAATAAGGGTGTCTTTTTCGACGGCAGTCGAGGCTTTATTTGCATGTTTCGTTGTATCGAAGAAGAATGGAGGAAATGTTGAGAAATGGAAAACCGAAATCGGGTCAGGCTCGGGTTCGCGGACACACTTGTCGTGGCTACGATTAATTACGGTCCACGCGACGCATGACGTATCTTTGTACTGCCGATTAGGGAGAAGGGACTCGACTCGGTGTATAGACGGAGTTACAGGACCGCGAAAACGAAGAACAACAGGGGAAGATTTTCGAACGACAAACGAAAGATCATTAAACGAATATCGCGATAGCAACGGTCAGGGATCAATGTGTTTCATCGCGGCGATGAGCCGGAGGGTCGACGATCGATCTTAAAATTAAAAACCGAAAGAAGCGAAATGAGGAAAATACATAAGAAAAATAAGATTTTATTCAAAATTTATTGTAATCTTGCGAATTGTTTCTTCTTATATTTCTTTTTCTTTTACGTCTTTTCCTCTCGTTTTCCTTAAATTCTCTCGTATATATATAATCTTTTTTTGCTGTTCGTCATAGTATATCGAAGGCTGATTCATATGGAGGACTCGTAACCAAAACAAAGTAAAGGAACAGAATGGAACTAAAAGCCATAAAAAAAGGAAGCAGAAATCAGAAAAATCAGGGGATCACGAGGAAGAAGGTAGCTCAAAGAGGAGTCTGGTGATTGTTGCGTTTTACGCACTAGTACAAAAAAAGCAAACGCTAATTTAATAAAAGGTGAAAAACACAAAGAGGTCAGTCTTGGCTCAGTGATTCGCTGCTCTCGTGTATATTTCTAATATCGTAAAACAAAAAAAACTCATTCGCATCTGCTCTTCTTTTTTTCTTTCCCTTGTTCCCACGCTAATCGTCCTTTCGTTCTCGTCCTTTACGATTACGATCGTGCGAGTTTGTTCGTGTGTATACATATATATAATAATAATAAAAATTAATAATAATAATAATAATAATAATAATTAATAATAATAATTAATAATAATAATAATAATAATAGTAAAGATGAAGAAGAATCTGTATATATAAATAAAATAAAACGCGAGCTACGCATGCGTTGAAACGCCTAAGTACACGCGAAATTTGATTTCGCGGGGGGTACAAACAAGATGGCGGGGTTTCTGGGGTGGGGAGAGAGCTGGGCCCTTGAAAACGCACACGGACCAAAGGGGATGAGCGAAAAACGGAAGAAAACAAACGGAAGAAAACAAACGAAACGTCGACTTACTTGATCGGGGGGGCGAACACGGGAAGCATGCGGGCTAGTGGACTTCCGGTCTCTGATACGATAGCTCGCATGTTCGCCCCCGGAGACTCGCATGGTTTTCAACGCACCGCGGAACGATCCTAAGTGTACATATGCGCATCTTTAATATATTGCACCTGCATCAGCGTTCGCGTCGAAACTTTTTCCCATCCTCTCTCACTCTCTCTCTCTCTCTCTTTTTCTTTTTTAAAGCTAAATTTTGATAGCGAGATCTCTCTTGGTGTGGTGGGAGTATTTTTTCTAATTGTGGACGTGGTTATTGGTCTCTGGGAGCGCTCTGGGTTTACTACCGGAGTCGCTTAAACTTTGACGAAGGAAAACAACAAGAAACAAGAGTCAACAAGAGTCTGTTTTGCTATTTTTCTTTGTCTGCATCAGGTGTGTTCAGCTGATGGCCCTAATCGACAATAGTTTGAGTAAAGTGTGAAATTTTGGAGACTGTTGCCTCTCTTCTTCCGTGTCTTGGGGCGTGGCTAAATTAGCAGAGCCGTTAAGGCAAAAGTGTTGTGGCAGGACTTAATAGTCTATGGATCGTTGTAAACTTATGACTAAACTACGGATCTTCAGGTAAAGCCAATGTTTTCTGTATTAATTGAAAGAAATGAATGCAATTTGTGAATTTAATTCTTTCTATAAGAATTTTGACGAATAGTAAATAGTACATCGATTTTCTTCTATTAAATGAGCTCGTCGACTGATTTGAATTGTTTTTGTCGAAAATGTATAACATACGCAGTCTACTTATGACATATTCAAGTTTGAAAAACTCTAGTAATATCTACGCGACGAGAAGAGGCTTAATTTTTATTCTGTTTTCTACGAAACAGATCTACAATCTAATAATTATTTAACCAAAATGAATAACGTTGAATTGTCGAAGATCACCAAAAATTGTCTTAACAAATTGTCTTAATTGCCACTACTTTTGCATCGAACGGCTTATGTTCAGTTGCGAATCGAAACAAACGGAGCCACTAACGAAATTTCCTGTCTTAAAACACTGAAAGTGGGCGTGGTCTCTTGGCCCCCGGCTGCCCCAGAAAATAGTCTTTGTTCTCATCTTTACGGTGCGCTCCCGGAACGAGAAACCAGCAGGTGGATTGTCGTATAAATTAACAATAAAACGGAAGAACATCGTCGCGAAAGGTTTCTCGTCCGCGATTAAACGAACTAAACGGCGGGATAAGGATCGGGTGTGGACGGTAATAGTGTTCAACGCAAACATAAAACAGAAGAACGTAACTAGAGAGTATCCAAGGGGTCAAAAATATATATATATATATATATATATATATATATATATATATATATATAGAGAGAGAGAGAGAGAGAGAGAGAGAGAGGGAGAGAGAGAAAGAACGAAAGAGGGAAAGAGAGAGATCAATTCGGGGCGCGTCATCCAGTCGCGAGGCTTGTCAAGCCCTGAGTCTTGTTGGGGAACAGGCGACGAGAACGACACTAATAAAGACGGGAGGGGGCAATAATTTACATAAAATCATTAGGGCGATTATAACTTAAACCTTATCTATGATTGAGCATTCGGTGGACGACACGGATGACGCGGCCCTCACCGGGATTCTCTGTGTCTCTGAAAGCACACAACCGAATAGATTCCATAAAGGGGGGAACGTGATAAAAATTACAAAATTACAAAATTACAAAATCATAATAATAATAATATTAATAATAACAATAATAATATCAATAATAATAGTAATAATAATAATAATAATAATAAAACAAACTCGGAGAAACACAGGATCGCCTCGCAAAAACGAATGTTCCTCATCGTTCCGTTTACGTATGACGTATACCAACGGACAAGGTGGGCACGTTCCATCGCCTAGAAACGTTGCGAGCCGCGCGATCGATTGATCTATCGATCCATCGATCTATTCACCGATTGAGCACACAAACCGAGGCACGTCTGCCATCCGTATCAATCGAAAGTGCAACAAGCGATAAATAGAAAATAGAAGAATCGATGAAAAAGAAAAAAAATATATATATATATAACAATAAATGCATCGGTAGTCGTTGAATAAGAAAGAATAGTCGGTTTAACAAGTTAGTTGGAAGTGCGTTCGGACGACGTCTGACAATCGCGAAATAGTTATTCGATCGACGCTGCTGAACGCACATTGTGTGTGTATCCCTTTTTCCTCTTGGCTTTTTATTCCTCTCTTTCGAACCCCTTACCATCGTCCACGATCTATGCATCCTCGATCGTCGATCGCGATAAATCGCTCGAGAAAAGTTGAACGACCGGTAACAACGGGCCGAGAGACGATCCACGCGTCAGCTTAAATGTTAATCGTTAATCTCTCTCGCCTTCTTTCTTTCCCTATCTTTTCGCGCTGTACACAATTACAATAGAAAAATTGCTTCTTATAAATAAAATGTATGATAACATCGTATACATCCGACACGGCTCATTCGGATCGTCCCGCGAGTCCTTCGTGATTTCTGCGATCCTTCATCGTTTCAGGGCGAAGTGTCATATGATCTTTCCTCTAATTAGGAGTTCGTAAGTCCCGACTAATTTACTTTTAACGCCTGTCAATTTATTTTCAATCTTCGTACGTTCTTCTATGTATGTATGTTGTTCATATTTTTTTTCTATATTTTCCTCGAGTTTTGTATGGATTAAATGAAGATCTATCTGCTGTGATCTTTTCGGTTCCTTAGGAATTTTTCTATTTTTATGCTGCTTTATTGACACCCGTACGACAAGTGATTTTGATTACTTTATACTAAATATGGTTACCAGTCGATCTTCTTTTACACATTTCGACACTCGTTTCTTTGAGATCAAAGTAGGTCTTCCTATCGAATCTAGCCGGACCGTCGAATTTATCCATAAAAATTGACGCGTAAAATGTGAAACAGTTGGACAAAAGACAAAGTACTTTTACACCTGTTCCCCAATGTGATCACAAAGGTTCCGAATACTTCGAGATCGTACGAGTTTTGAAGAATCAGAAATGAATGGTTAAAGACAGACAAAGAAGAAGTCCGCGCCCCCCACCCCGAAGATTTGTTTTCCATCCGCTTTTCGAAAACTGTTCGCCTAATTTTCGTCTCCGACTCGGTATCACAGTGCGCCCAACCGTTTTCCCCGGACCTAGAAATGTTCGTTTGTGTTTTCGTGCGTGCGTTGTCGATCGAAATGGCACCACAGAAGGTTCTGACGTCGTCTGACCACCCGAAACCAGTTCTCGCGGCGGTTCGCAACGAGTTCCGGCGGGCCGGAGCACGTTCTCTACACACACGGAACATAAAAAGTAAAAAATATATATATACCATGTATATATAAAATGCGTCCCCGTCGAAGTTCGTGCCAGCTGATCTGGCAGATGCATTTCGTGGTCGCTCGTTTAGCGATCTACTCGCAAAATCTATAAAACATACGATGTATATATGTATACAAACATGTAAAAGACCGTCCAGTGTTCGCGTATATAAATATATACATATCAAAACGAGAAAAGAAGGATCGATTAAAGAGTTCAGAGAAAAAAAACCAAATCCGATATCTCTGGTTCTCGTTTTCCGCGCCGGCACGCTATAAATACAGTCTATCGTGTTCCATAGTATGCGCTTCGTACGCATTATAATTGTATATATCACACGGTCGGTTTCATGACTGCGAGATTAGAGTATTATAACAAGCATAATATAAGCTCTACGTAGTCGATGAACTTTAAAGGAAAAAAAAACAAAAAAGAAAAACATGTATAACGAAAGAACCGTAGTAAGTCCGTTCAGATGGGAAAGGAGACAAAACCGTGGCGAAAACGACTCCAACAATGTCGAACATGTTGAAGCATCGTGTCTATGTATATGCGTGTGTATGATAAAGTATCGTCTCGACTATATAAAACGAAAGAAAACATACAACAATGGATAAGAAACTCTATAAAAAAATGAAGTCGTAGGAAGAACCACTGCACCGCATACGAAAATCTCTCTCTCTCTCTCTCTCTCTTTCTTTCACTCTTATTCGCAGAGAAACTTAATCGTAACCAATAATCAATAGAGATAATAGCAATAATCATAACTATAATATAATATAATAGAATATCATAATATAATATAATAAAAATATAATATAATAATGTAATATAATATAATAATAATATGATATGAGATAATATATCGACGAGCTGGAACAATAAACAAGATTCGTATCTACACGTTCTTTACAACATGACTTGTTCCCTTTCCTCTCGCCTTCCCGGTGAAAGCAACGCGCGGCAAAGTCGTGTTGTCGTCGGACAACAATTAAAATGCCGCGGAATCGAAGCAACTCGTTCGACGAAAGGGTATCCAATTACCCTTTTGATCTTCCCCAGAAATCGTTCCGCTCGAAACGTCATTGGAAAAATTAACTTTGGCGTTCGGGGAATATAATTGCGTCGCCCGGGGCGATCGGAGCGTTAAACAGCGTTTCAGTTTCGAATTGAATCACGTTCGCCTTTTCCGCGGCTGAAAGGACAGTCGCGAGAGGACGTTCCGCGCGGGAACACCCGCTTTATCAATTCGCAGACGATTCGCAGGGTGAATCCTGTCGTGAGACCGTTATCCTTGCGATCTTCGTGCCGCGGTTTGGAAGATTCCGCTGTAAACGCCCGGATATTTCCTTACGTCATAGTCGTTGCCACACACGCGACTTTCGCATAATTTTTCGTCGCCGATCCACGAATTCGACCGGAATCGTATTATGCTCGGCAATACTATGCGGGGCGGTCCGCGGGTGAACACTGAATCGCGCGGAAAGACACGTCGGATCAAAGAAAGAGGACCTTTGTTTCGCGCCGTTACGAGATTAAAACATTCCTCGCGTACCTGCATGGGCCCGGACCGACGATACAGGTATGCGCGTAACAGGAAACTGGATCGTTGCGTGACCGGTGCCCCGCGGAAACTCTTCGGGGATTCGTATACTGCTGCCGCGATTCAAGCGTAATTCGGTAGGCGAGCTTCGCGGGGACGTTTTTTCGACGAATGATTGTCTGTGTTGTACGCGCCGCGATTATTGGTCGACTAATGGCCTCGGTCCGTTGTTCCCTCGACGACGGAAGGGTTTCATTACTGTTTGCCGGATCGGTCGTCGTGGAAATGCAGCCGAGATTATTCCACGCGGGGCTGAGTTAATTGTTGGAGACTAACACGCTGATCCTGTCGAGCGCTAAAAACGTGCTACGAACCAAATCTGTTTAGACTTTCCGCCATTTTGATCGCGATTAGTAGACCGCGGATCTTACGCGTTCGTGACGAAAGTGGATGGGTGAAGTAATTAAAACAGTAATAACATCAGAAGGATTTGAAATTTGAACGTTATAAATTATTTGGTAAAATTAACGCATTATCTGCGGGTCACAGATCGATCTTTACTCCGCCTAATGAAGGAAAATCAGTGAACTTTGAAAACATTAGATTTTTAGGAAACATTTAATATTTGCAAAACTGACAATAAATTTGTTGTAACAAATATGTAACGAAGTTAAAAACAATGAAATTTTTTGAAAAGATATTAATACCTCTCCCATACATAATGTATTAACGAGGCGAGAAATCTATTTTTCTGTAATTACCGTATTTTGAAGCTGAATTTAGAAGAATCCTTTCTTTTCACCGTAAAAATCTGCACTGTGGTATCTATTTTGCAAAGACCAGAACAACGTGATGCCATCGATCGACGATTGTCGTCCATGACAGAACTCGATCAGGAATCGTCTGAACAACAGCGATACGGATATCATTGTAGTCTCCGACTAGCGATACCTTTCGGAGCGCTGCAGTTGAAAAGTTATTTCGCCCTTGTCGCGCGATCGATTAGTGGGGACAGAAACGCGATGCTACGGAGGTAATAACGTAGAACTAGAGAAACATTGACTTTTGCGTCCGCCGAGCGGCAAAGAAAGAAGAAAAGGAACAAAAATGAAGAAAATCTACAGCGTCGACGAACGAGTACCTCGTCTCGACGATCACATCGCCGTCGTCGGGCCGTTCTCGCGGTTTCCGGCGCACCTGCACGTCTTCCACCTTTTCCCCACCCTCTTTTCTCCCTTATATTGATTTTTTTTTCGTTCGCGCGCGGTTCCGCGAACGCGATATAAGTAAAATCTCTGATTAATTAAATAGTGAGTTGATTAACGTGACGCCTGACGACACGATCACCCGATCCTCCTCTCTCTCTCTCTCTCTCTCTCTCTCTCACTTTTCTCAATCTTCGTGCACAAACCCCCTGCTCCCTTCGGTTTCGTCGTTTTCGTTTTTCTCCCACCCCCTTAGCCGCCCTCTTCCTCGCTCATCTTTACTATTTCTCCTTCTCCCTCCCCGCCTCCTTTCGTACTGTATCAGAGTATCGATAATTGCAGTTCTGAATATAATTATTAATTAATATACCTTCCTAAAATACGGTCAAATTACTGCCGCGAGCAGCAATTCCGAGGCACTACGAACAGGCCACAGAGAATATGGCCGCACAATTATTTCATCTTCAGATCATCTCTGTGTGTTTTCTAATTATACATTAAAAGACTAACTGTAGAACGCCTAATATACGTATAATCGTAATTATCAATATGTATACATATATATAATAATTCTTAATATGCATAATATATATATATAGTATATGCACGTATATACGTATACATATATTCATGCATCTGGTCTATAGGTATAGATTCATCAATATATATATAATATATAATATATATGTATATATTATATATATATATATAATGTACAATAATTAGAGAGATCACACGTCTTAATATAGAAATTTAAAAGACTATTCTCTAGTACGTTGAAATTTTCCTCGTATCATTCTCCTCCTCCTTGCGCTCGTCTCGTTTAAGTATTGCCACGAAATATATATATCCTCCTTATCGTCTTCCTCTTCCTTTTCCTACTCCTCCCTCAAACTCTCCCTCTCTCTCTCTCTCTTTTTTTCCTGTCGTTCGTAATTCTTCAGCTGCGATGATAATGTTCATTGTAATTATTACTCGTTATTATTCAAGAATCAGCGGACTCCGAAATGAGGGTCCTCCGTTAAAAGTCTTCTTCTCTTCCCACAGCTCTCCACCGTCGGTCCCTCTGGCCGCACGCGCCCCTCCCATCTCAAGCGCGCGTTCCGCCCGCGTTGGTTCTCTCTTCCTCAGTTTCATTGAGCTACTATTTATCGACTATAACCCTACGTGTTTTACTGCTATTACTCTACGGTGTCTCAGCCTTCTTCCATGTTACCTCCTTCTAGGTTCTCCTCGTGTTTTCTTTTGTGTCTCGCGCGCTTACCTTATATAGATCATTTACGTATCAGCACCAATCTGATTTTAAAACCGATTCAAAATATCATCATTATAGTTAATAGAATAATATATATAACCTGTCGTATAAATATACATTCAAATATTACTATAGTATACAAGAGTCGTAACGTCCCGGCGCGGCGCGCAGAAATCCTCCCGTCCCTCCCTTAAATATCGGCGTTGTCGACTTGTCGTACAGAAAGCTATGGCTCAGCACACGGCCCTCAGCCGGCGCGCTCGGCTCGTCCTCGTAAATCCCTGCCTAATCTCTCCTCTCCTTCTTCCTCTTCTGCCTCTCCTCATCCCCCCCTTCGTTATTCTACCCCCGAACCGTCCCACTCTTCTTTCTTTTCCTCGGCGTCCTCCTGCTTCTTCTTCTTCTTCTCGTTCTCTCTCCGCCGTCTCTCCCTCCATCATTCTTTCTTGCATCTTACAGCGATCCTGCCCACTCGCGTATCCTCTCTCTTCATCCTTCGAACCCTGTGCACGCGCGAGCACTCGCCTCTACCTTTCACACGCGTTCACGCATACATCGCACTCACTCTCCGATACACTATCCCACACTCTCTCGTCCTCTCTCTCTCTCTCTCTCTCTTTCTCTCATTCTTTTTCGTTCATTCTCCGGCCGTTCTTTTTCACGGCGTCTCAGATTTTTGTTTCATTTGCTTGTTTGTTTGTTCGCCAGAGCGAACGGCTTTACATATTTACAGGCATTCTTCTCGTGGTCGTGTGTTCACCTCCCATCTCGAGCTAACGTATCTTTCACCCATTTCTGTTGTCTTCCTCTTCGTCTTCGTTCTCACGTCATCCTCTTTCTTTAAACATAGGCAAGTTAAATATCGTATCACAATCGTTTGTTAACTCTTCTTCGTTTCCCTTCCTCTCTCTCTCTCTCTCTCTCTCTCTCTTCCCGAACCTCTTGAACCCTCTCGAACCGCTGCGTGCAACGTTCATCGATATCCTCGGACGGCCTGCCTGCCCGGAATCACCAAAATTCTTTTTCTCTCTCTTTCTTACTCTTTCTCTCTCACTCTCTCATTCATTTACTCGCACTCTCTCGTTCTCTATCTATCTCTCTCTCTCGTTCTCTCTCTCTCTCTCTCTCTCTTCCTTTTCTGTTTCGAGCTACTCGCTCGTTCCACGGAAATAAACGCGAGTAGGTACGCGCCGTACCTTTGTTGTGTAATCTATTGTTTATATATATAAAAAATACGTGTATGGGAGAATAGACGAGACTCTTCGTTGGTTGATACGCACCTGTCCGGCGCCGATCCACAGCTCGACGGCGCACCGCGTCGGCCATGGTCAAGGTCCGACACACCCCTGGGATCCCCGCGTCGCTCCTCGTCCGTCTTCTCGCGCAACCACGCGCGGCACGCTGGATCACGCTCGTTAATCGTTTTCTCTATTGCGGTCCTAGCGAGCCTGCCCGGACGGGAACCGATCTCGGTCGCTCGATCTTTCGGTCTTCACGGCACTGTCCTCGTTACTAGCTTCCTCGCCCAAACCTGCAGGCTACACTGTCTACGTTTTTCCTGAGGGATGTTCTTTAAGCGATCTTTATGTAACGGTTTCGAAACGCTTGGGGAAACGATCTACAAGTACCTGTGCTTGGGGTTTTGCAATTTCAAGGGGCAATCGCTTCTACTACGTAAATATTTATTGGGTCCAGTCATAAATAACTTGGACGATGCAGCTATTTAGAATCTATTGTTTGTATGTGCCCGCTATGAGTCACCGGACAGTGGAGAAGAGAGAAATAAAATAAATGTGCGATAGAAAACGAAAGTTATTTTTGACACGATTTAATAGACTGTGCATTCGTCTTCTTCGAGAAGAATATTTACTCTATTCTGCGGGTAGTTTGAAATTTTTGTATATAAGAGACACAATGTTTCATTCCACTGTATGCAAAAAAATGAGAAGCTTGGTTACATTATTTCAATTCCGGTCGAACGAATATCCAAAGACTAAAACAATGTTTTCAAACAACGTGCAGAAACTAGATAGTGGATTATACGAGATCGTTCGAAGAGATCGAAAATGCCGTGTTCCCCTTGAGCCGCAAAACAAGAAACTAAAAGTATCTACGTAAGCGATCAGCGAGGAAGTAAGCCTCGCCGAAGCTACGAAACGATAAAGTGTCCAAACGAATCAGCAGAGTTACATAAAAATCGGGGAGTATCACTTACCGAACATCCTTACAATCACTGGTCCTACATCATCGTCTATCTAAAGCAACCGGCCCTAGAGACCGAGCGTCCGTGTGTCGGCGTCGTACGCGCCGCGGCAACGTATCAACTGGTTTCGTAACACGGTAGAGTATTAATCATTAGGTAACAACAAGAAGATAAAACATCGTGCGGTGTCTCTATTGGGGGTTGATCCAGCGAGCCGTCGGTTGCGCGGATACAACGAGAGACCGGCAGGAGGGGCGGGTCAGCGCGGGAACGGTGTCGAGACCCCGTTCTTCCGGTAGGATTATTGCACATATTCGAATCCGAGGGCACGAAGATCGTCGAACGAAAAATCGAAAATGAAAAAGTGTTGCGCCGAGGAGAACGCGTTTGGCCGTCGAGCCCGGGACTAACTGGCGCGTTGGATGGCAAGCTCACCGCGGAAACGAAAAGAAAGAGCCTAGTAAATGCACGATAAATGTCACGGGTAGTGTTGCTGGATCGGCTGCTGGCTGGTGGTGGTGCATCGGTGGGCGGCGGCGGCTGCGGCGGCGACGGTGGAGGCGGCGCCGGCGTCGGCCTGCAGCGCGTGACCGAAGCATCGCTGAAACCTCAGCGGAATTCCTGCTTGCTAGTAGGCGGCAGGATGGACGGTTAGTCACTGGGGCGGCAGACCTGTCGGTGGCTTGAACTCGCCGGCGACGGACACGCCGTTCGCCTGTCCGGGGAACTGGGCCGTCGAGACCGGCGGCTGGTGGTTGAACGCCGGCGCGTAGCACTGCGGGAAGTAGAGCTCCGGCTTGACGACGGTGGGCGTGAGGCCCCTGGGTACCGGGACGGGCCCGAGGCCCGCCGGCGTACCCGGCGGCTTGGTGTCACTGCTCGAGTTCCGGCGCACTTTGGCCGCGTGCGGGTTCATGTGGTTGTCGATGTGTTTCTTGACCTCGGGCTCGGTGGCGAACCGCCGCCTGCAGTTCGGCATCGGACAGCAGAACGGCCGGTCGCCCTGATGGGTGCGCGTGTGCTGGTCCAGGATCGCCTTCTGACGGAAGTCCTTGCCGCACTGCTGGCACTTGTACGGCTTCTCACCGGTGTGGATGCGCAGATGCTGGTTCAGGATCGTGCGCTGCCGGAAGTTCCGGCCGCAGTAGACGCAGCCGTACGGCTTCTCATTCGTGTGGATGCGTAGGTGCTGGGTCAAGTGGGACTGCTGCCTGAACCTCTTGCCGCACTCTGGGCACGGGTACGGCCTCGACTCGATGTGTATGCAGCCGTGCTGCAGCAACGTCGACTTCTGCTTGAACTCCTTCTGGCAGATCGGGCAGCGGACGTACAGTGGCATCCCCGCGGAGCGGCCGTGCTGTATCACGTCCGGCAAACAGCTCTTGCTACCGCCCTGCTGCTTGATGTACTGCAGGGCCCCGAAGCTGCCCGTCCCGCTCGCACCGAACACCGCGTGGTTACCGCCCTTAGGGTCCTTGAAGTACGCCGGGTACTGGATCGAGTTCGCGTCCGGCGCCGGGCTGAACGCGCCCGACTGCGTGTCCGTGTCGCCGAACGTCGACGCCACCTCCTCCTTGCCCTCCTCCGGCGGGAACGGCACGTCCTGCGGCCACAGTGTCGGCGTCATACCGTTCTTGAAGATCAGATGCGGGCTCACGTCTGAAACAGACATACCAGACACGGTTCATCCTCGGCTGAACGCCGTCACCGGGATCTCAGGAGGAGACTCTGATTCTGTTAGTCGGCCGAAGGCTGCGCGGTCGCGAGACTTTACCCTATGAACCGCGGGGACGCTGACTTGGACGCCGTTTCAAGTCGGAGGGTCGCTCCTGAAATCGTCGAGGTGCTTTTTAAACTTTTGGACTTCGACCTTCGTCAGTGCAGAACACCGACGCTTTGATCTGGTGACTATGTGATGTAGTGTCTTTAGCGTTAACCAATATGTTTCCGCAAGTGGAATATTCCTAATGATTTTAACTATCTCAGATCCCGGAATAATCCGCATGGTTGCACTTGAGCATAATTTCGTTGCGATACTTCACCTTATGTGGTGATGATTAAATAATGTAATAACTGGATAACTGATCTAATGCATTTACAAGTAAAATCACTAGGCTAGATATTGTAAAATGAAATCAGTTGACAAATTTTTAAATACTATCATATTTTTGTTCAATTTGCTAAATTGATTAACAGAGAAAATACGTTGATACGAAAATTAGGATTATTTATACGGCACCTAAGAATCCTTCCTTGTCAGACCAGTTAAACGATCGAAGATTTTTCAGAATATCTGGAAGGTCACCGCGACGAGCACCTCGAAGAGTTCGTCGAAAGAGAACAGTGCGGGCCGGGTCTGTCAGTCAGCGTCCGAAGTTAGCCGGCTCCGTTTGCCGGTCGGAACCGGATGTTAATCAAGCGAGAGAGACCGCGAGAGAGCGAATCGCGATCGCTAACGAGGTTTTTACACGCGGCCTGGTTCATCATCCGAGAGATCCACCTCCTCGACCTTCACGAAAGGACGCGTTTAATGGGAAGACTACGTAGGAGTTAGGTGACGTTAGCAGCAGCAGCAGCAACCAGAATAGAGATTGTATATTAATATCGTGATGAGTTCCGTATGCAACGAAGAGCGGACTGGTTGGACCGAGAGCAGAGAGTGGAGGAGAGGATACGGATAGGGGTCGAACGGGACGGACCGTGAGAGAGAGAGCGAGAGAGAGAGAGAGAGAGAGCGAGAGAGAGACGTACGGAGGGAGGCTCCTCTATCTCACAGCTATCTCTATCACCAGCGATCTCTCGCGTCCAGCTCAACCCGATACTTCGGTTGGCCTTGGCGGATTGAATCCTTATCATTTTTCCTTTATCGATCTATGAAATGCATGAACGAGCAAAGACAGACGAGCATGTTGTCGTCTGCGTGTTGCGGATCGAGGCTGGGACAAAGCGGAAACTAAAATGGATTTTGTATAGAGAAAGGGGAGATGAGAGAGGGGATGACTGTTAGTATCGAAAGTCTGCTCAAAGAGAAGGGGTGACGAACAGACAGACCAATCCTATGCGTGCATTGCTACTTCCTCGAAAAGTTGAATCAAAGTCTCATAGCCAAAGTAATTTCATTCAAAATTATAGATCCAATAAATAATGAAGATTCGATATAAGTATTCGAGAGTTTTGACATTGAGTTTTGCATGATTTTATTTCGAAAGAGCATTGTACGAAGTTCTGCAGCATGAAGTTCGGCAGCAAGTTCAATTCTACCCTTGAAGAGGATGATATTTGAAGGAAGGAAATACTGCCCCGAAGTAGCATTGTACTAATAGGAAGCGTCGAGATAGACAGAGAACGATAGCACGATAGATGACGGTTAATCGGCGACGAAGCGGCGCGACGTCGCGATGATCGAATGACGAACGATGATGAACAGATGACGATGGTGGTCGGTGGTGGTGGCGTAGTATTTGCGGGTGAACATAGTAAAGACGATATATAATAGAAAAGCAAGAAAATCAACTAGAATAATAACAATAACAACAACAACGAACAACGGAGAACGAACAGCGGGCAACAAAGAACGAACAAGAACAGAAAATCCGGTGAAATGGGGGTCAGTGTGGTTGTGGTGGACGCCCTCTGGGAGTCTGGGAGGCAGAGAGAAATGCTCGCCTTGGTGTGTGCGGACGTGCTGATTCAGGATCGCCTTCTGACGGAAGTGTTTTCCGCACTCCGGACATTGGTATGGCTTCTCACCCGAGTGGATGCGCAGATGCTGGTTGAGGATCGCACGCTGCCGGAACGTACGCTCGCAGTACACGCACGCATACGGCTTCTCGTTCGCGTGTATGCGCAGATGCTGCGTTAGGTGCGATTGTTGCCGGAACCGCTTCCCGCACTCCGGGCACCCGTATGGCCGACTGTCCGTATGGATCCTCTCGTGCTGCAGCAGCGTCGACTTCTGCTTAAAGTCTTTGCCGCACGTCAGACACTTGAACAGTCGCAGGTCGCTGTTCGCCCCCTTGCCGGACTTGCCGCTCTGTTGGACGATGTCCGGCAGCCCGGTGGCCATGTTCGGGGCCCCGGGGCTGGCGTACTGGTGGCCGTCGAGGCCGGGCCCGCCGTCGCCCTGCCCGAGGGACGTCAGCATCACGCCCGGTTGCTTTAGGTAGTGCAACGCGGAGAAACCGCCGGGCGTGAGCATGTGCGGCGGCACCGACGGCGACGGATGCGGCCTGGCCTCCTTGAAGTAGTGTTGGGGGTACTGTTGCAGTTCTCCAGCCCCGGGAAAACAGTCGCTGCGGTCGACCTCGTGCGGCGTCAGTTGCTGTTGGGGCGAGTGGTCCTGCTGTTGCGTTTGCTGTTGTTGTTGTTGCTGCTGCTGTTGCTGCTGTTGCTGTTGCTGGACTTGCTGTTGCTGCTGCTGCTGCTGTTGGACCTGTTGTTGCGTTTGCTGCTGTTGCTGTTGTTGCTGTTGCTGTTGCTGCTGCTGTTGTTGAGAGGTAGCCTGGCTCGATTGGATGTCGTCGTCGGGCGGGGTTAAGGCTTGAGGCTCAGGCGGTGCCGAGGGGTACGGCGAGGGCACGGGAGAGGCCAACGAAGGCGGGGGACCGCTTTCTCCCTCGACTGGGGGACCACAGGCCTGCTGTGGACTGCCGGACGAGGAGGAGCCCTGCTGTTGCTGTTGTTGCTGTTGCTGCGGGTACAGTCCACCGTCCTGGAGAGATCCCGGCCCCGGGCCCCATTGCCCCTGGGGTCTCTCCATGTTGTCCTTGTACAATACGTACGGCGCGCCAGTATCTGCAATCAGACAAGTCGAACGAACCTTTATCGATGCCTGGGCCCCGTGCAAACGTAACAAGCGTCCGCCCGCCTGTCTTTCGAGTACCTAACGGCAGATCCAGGGGACGAATCGAGCAACAGTCCCAAAGGGCCCTGAGGGGACAGCGCGGACTCAATCCGGGGACCAAAGGTCCCAAGAATTCTGACTTAGCGGGCGCAGTTTTCGATAGTTTGCGAATCACGCCGCGATACGAGCGACGCACAAGCGGCTGAAATGAAACAGTTGTGCCGAAAGTGTGGAACTTTTGATGGGAATGAGATCAGGCGATGCGTTATTTTTTACGTTAAAGCTGAAATGTTGTAGAACGAGAGAAAAATATAAAGAATGTGCGCGTCGATGATTTTGTTCTCACGCAATTACTCAGGTTTCCATAATTAACCAGTTAGCCGATTTTGCCGAGTATATTCGTCGTAATACAAAATGTTGTCTTTTCTCCGTGACAAGTGTCGCATTTTAACAACATTTAAAAGAAATCAGCGTATCATCGTAGGCTGCGGATTAAATGCATTTTCAGGAAAAATCATCATAACCAAACCGGTCGTAAACAAAATTGTGAAGACATGAGAAGAATTTCAGAATATTTTTATAATATGTTGAACTTATCAAAATCGTTGAAAGACAATTAATTTCCTTATACTTGGTAAGTTTCCATTTTGCAGAAAAGTCCGCAGTCTAAGTATCTTAACTTGCACACTTTGTTAAACTTGGGGCAGTAGGCAGATTAATAATTATGCAGTAATAAAGCTGAGAATGGTCATGAACATCGTCGATTGCATCGGTGCAATTGTCGAGCAATTTATAGCGAACTTAATAATCGTTGGGGCAAGATAATTGAACTTTTAGAGGATATTTTAGTGAGCTTAACCCTTTCAGATTCTTATTGATTCTGATGTGCCACTTGAATGATAAAATGCTTTTTATTGGATAGAATTCTTGGGTGAGGTAAACACGTATCTGGATCTATTTTATCCCAATGTTTCTAGAACAGCATATTCTTGCTCATCTTACCGAGCTTCCGTTTGATCGGATACAGTAGAAGAAGCAATGTATCCAGAAATTATATTGTACTTGTTCCATTCTGAAGATGCATATAACACTGTCATTAGAGACGTCAGTCTTCTGAAAAGATCAATAGCAAGGCTGCCATGGCTTAAGGTCTTAATGGTTCCGAGCTTCTCATGCAACACTGTTGTCATTAGGAACGTCAAGCTTCTGGAGATTAATGGCAAGACTGTCATGGTTTAGAAAAATTCCCGAACAAGAATCTAAACAGTCCTGTAGGCATCAATGAAAATTTGAACTTGCTCATCGAGCAATCTTCGGCTGCCAACATATCTACGATAAGCTCCAGTGTCATCGAACTATGTCTTCATAAACGTTTAAATTGTTGTCTTATAAGAATGACAACATTGACTGTATTTTATTACAATTTAAATTTAAATTTGTAAATTAATTCAATAATTTCCTATAAAATAGTCTTTATAACGTCAAAAATTTTAAAACAATGAATGCGAAACCGATCAAAATGACCGTCGTGGTTTGTGTTGAAAGTCTTCCCTACTGAAAAATTATCAACACCTCGCAATAACGTTTAGAATATCGTTGTCTGAGAGTGGATCCAGACGACGCTGGCTACCGGTCGATAACGCCTATTTTAAAATACGTAGTACCAAGGATGACCGGACTGTAGCGGCGTAGTAATCCTCCCCGGCGTTTCTCTCGAAATCCCCATGGGACCAAGATATCGCGATCCTTCGAATGTGTTTCGATCGGTCGTTCAACTTTCGTCGCAACAGGACACGGCGGGGGAAAGCGATAGACGCTCAAGGGTATCGTAAATTAGGCTTTTCTCAAATAGTCTAATACGCCATTCTGCAACAACTACCGTATGTTAGAATTAACCCTCTTCTACCATTTTCTAGAATTCTCAGATTGTCAACGCTGGAAGGATATCGCGCGTTCCGAACCCATTCGTCGCATATAGCAACTGCATTAACCAAACATTATATGCCACGATTAAAACATCTTTCCTTGCTACCCTTGTCTAAAATTCTCCAATTTTTTAACCCCAAGACGATCCACGTGTTCTAAACCTGAGTTGAGCATATAGCAATCTAATTATGTATAATATAAATATATAGGTAATTTTAATTACTCATAGCAGTTTAAAATGGAACCGATCCTTAACATACCTGTCCGTATAAATATAGTTTTACAAAGGCGCGTCAAAACGAAAACAGTCAACAATTACTGCCATTATTATTCGAATAATTTGACAATCTCTGTTCGAAGAACTTATGCAAATAATTAGGCGAACAATTTGTTCGAATAAATAGATAGAATAATTTATTTATAGATAATTGCGCGAACAGTTTATTCGAATGAATAAAAAGAATAATATAAGATGAACATTGAATAATCGTTATTCGACCAAATATTCTATTTAAACGAATTCATTCGCATAACGGTCATAGATAAGTGCTTACTCGAAACAATTTTGTATATATTTTGTAAATATTCGTGACAATAATGCCAAACTCTGCCCTCAGCTAAAGTTCTCTAGCTGTCTGTCATCTTACATCACAATAGGACTAAAATTGTGGACACGGAAAATATCTCTAAGACCGCAAAGGCTAATTTCAATAATCTGTGTATCGAATCGGCGACGGAAGCACGAGTAGAATCGCGGTGGTAGGGCACTCGAGGCAACGATCGCGCGGTTTTCGATTCGTTTATAATGGTCGCGCGAAGACGGGGTGGATGGTGGTTTCGGTTGATATTCGGTGGATACTCGGTGGATACTCGGTGGATACTCGGTGGTCCAGCCGGCTGGAAGAGCGACAAACCGGCAACAGCAGCCCCGGGATCGGTTTTAATCGGCTAATCGAGCCCCGTCGTCGTCCACCGGCAACTTTCGAGCGGGTGAAACATTGTATCGTACACTTTCTACCGCGTCCGCCGATCGACCACGTTCCTGGTCACGCATGGTCAGATACGTCCGGCTTCGAGCATTCGCAAGTTCAACGGCTGTTATGCAGGTCGGATGCACGCGGGGCTACACGTTCACGCGAATGATTTATGAAGTGTTCCACTGTATCTGCGATGTCGAATCTCTCCGGCCGGCCTTCTGCGCGGCCGAAAAAATTCGGGGCCTCTCCTCTCTTCTCCTCTCCTCCCTCCATCTCTCTCTCTCTCTCTCTCTCTCGGCCTGTCTCCGTTTCTCTCTGCCTATTTCTACTCTCGGCTTGGCCGTGGGCGGCGACCGTGTTCAGGCATTAGAACGCCGCAGAAAAGTCTATCAACGGATCGCATACTTCGAACGTGCACGGAACTGCATTGGAAAATGCACCGTTGCAGTTTCTTCTGCGCGCGAGATTAATTGCTGAAAATTCGATCGAGACGCATGGGTGCTTTAAGTAGTAATGGGTCGCGTTGTCTAGACCGAGGAATATCTCTATTACCGATCAAAGCTCTCGAGTCTCTTGATTTTTTTCACCCTCCGAACAGGCCCTCGTGACCTGTCGGAATATTCTGCACGCCGATCGGCGCTAGTGTAATGTGTGAGGCAATTGAAAATGTGACTTTTCTTAGATATCGTTAAACTCTACGGATTCCGCGATCTTGATCTTTTTGCTTATAATTATTTTGTTTGTCCTTAGTTTGGATATTAGACTGGTTTCTTTTGTAAGTTTGATCATCAAGATTAAGGTATCGATACCTAAAATGAATTATGGAAGTAGATTAACGTTGTTCTAATTAATTAACACAGGAGACACTGTGAATTTATAAATTATATAGAAATTATATGGAAATTATATGGTAAATATATGAAAGTTATATGGATAGAAATTGTACAGAAATTATATAAAATTATAGATGATCTTCGATTAACGTGACTAGACTGTGATTTTATGTATGTATGACCAAAAACTACTGAGTCAAATTTCAAATCGTGGGAAGATTAAACGATTTTAAAAATATCGTTATACTATTTTTTATTAGTTCAGATATATATAATAAAAGAAAGACTGACATTTCTATTCGTCGTCTGCTTCTTAACCCCTTGTCGTACTTTAACGAGTCAGACTCGTGACGGAGATTTCTAGTAATAAGTTATTAGATACGAATATTCATCCGTTCCTTTGACTGGGAATAAAATTTTATTCTCTCGTTACCAATATTTAAACATTCAAGAAGACACAAGTACACGATAAATATAAAATTTCCTTTTTCATCTAAGAATTTAGTGCGATCGAAGAAATTCTAATCGTACAGCTTCTAAAGAAAATGGCACGGCAAGGGGTTAAGATTGATACAATTTTTAAAAATATTTCCAACCTTCGAACTGTACACGAAAAACATATTTGTTAACGCGGACAGTGGCACGTCAGAGTCTCCAAAATACATACAACATCAGAGCAACCTGTTTAACAATACAACAGTAAAGAAGACAAGAGTTGCTGTAGCAAGTGCTTTTATACTTTTGTTGCATCTCATAGATGAAAACAAAGTTTGGTTTGCTTAATAATAGACCGTAATAAAAATGAACTTTCAAGTTTAATAAGAGTATTCTATCGTTCACATGACGTCGACACAGCAGTCGTATTAAAGGGAATATTCTAAACTATCGCAGCGACCAGCCACAGTGTCCTTGTTCGACTCTTGTTTTCCCGATCGTTAATAGAGAGATTAGTTGCGATCGTTTTGATCAATGGCAGGAGTCACGTCAGCGACTATTAGCATCCCGGTGTCGGCGTTTCCCAGACGATAGAGTTAATAGTCATCGAATAAAGGTTTTCGATTTATAGAGAAGCAATTCTAGCACAGCGCACGCCGCGTCGCGCTGCGCCGCGCCGGCTCGCGTTCCTGTTCCGCCACTTGAAATAGCAACCCCGCGAAGAAGGAATCTCTCGACAGGCCGAGTAATTGAATTGATAGAGCAGTCATCTAACAAACGATGAACCTCTGTTCGAGTGTCAGCGAATGGCCGAGCCATTACTCTCCTACCAGCGGTCGCTGGAACAGAGAGGGAGAGAGGAGAGAGAGAGAGGGGGAGAGAGAGGGAGAGAGAGAGGGAGAGAGGGATATGCGCCTCTTCTACATCGTCGTCCATCAACGATCGCATTCGTCACTATCGACGGTTGCCGATGCGTGCCACGATCTTTAAAGCCGGCGATAGATCCTAGTAGAAATCACCAGTCAAATGATTCTTTCGAATCTATCCTGAAGATTCAACGACTTCGACAAACTGGAACACTTTTTGAGCTCTGATTATTACGTGAACTCCTCAATTAAGAGGATACAAGTTGGCAATGACACCATTATTTTATATTGCGTATTTTATGCATTCGTGGCTGAGACCGATTGAGTTTCCCTTCTAACAGTAGTTGACGTTTAAAGTGCTGTAACTTTGTGAGAGAAAAGATCGTAAGACAGTTTTCTTGGGCTCATTTTAAAACTTGAAGTTGTCACTTTTACTGTATTTCGTTCATTTTCGTCGAATCAATTTTTTCGTTTTTTTTTTTTCAACCGATGAACAAGTAAACGTAGTTCTCCCTTTCTAATTTAGCATTTTCAAATGCCAGCACGAAACTGACAAAATTTTCTTCAGAATTCACACTAAGTTGTTTTTATGAAGCAGAGTTTTCCCTTTACAATGACTCAAAGGAATGTTACACCGATCTTGCACATTTCTACATTTCTACATTTCTACATTTATCACTCAGATGTGATACCGTATCTGAAAAAAATGAATAAGCGGTCACGAAAGAAGAGGCTTCAAACATTAAAATGGGTCTAAGCAACAGATCATTTGACTTTGTTCACAAAGTTACGATAGCTCACCGAAACCATTCAATTTTGCCAGCCAGTTTTGTGCACAAGAATCAGACGGTCGCGACCAGTAGAACGTAGGATCGGAAATCGATCGGGAATAGAATCGAGACTCGTTATGGTCGTGAGTTAATAGCGACAATGAGGAGAACAACGCGTACACGCTCGGTTCTGCTTGGATCAGACCGGTGTTCGTCTCGTGATTACGGCGCCCGCATTATGCAACGTTCCACAAAGTGTTCCGTTTTATCGGATTAATTACCGTCGGCTCTTTATTCCATTCTTCGGTTGATCCGCGGCTGGTCAGTTGGCTCGCGTGCGCGCAACACGCTCGCCTCTTACAGAAAGCTTGTTTCGTTTTTGCGTGCGGCGCGTGACGCATCGACGGATTACCTTCGTTCCCGCGTTTATTAATATCGAGCGCGCTTTCTCGCTTGCACGATTTTCTCCTGTTGTCATTACGATTTTTACTCGCGCGAGAGTGAGACGCATCGTCTTCTTGGTCAGGCGACAGGTGTTGTACAACCTTGGGAAGTTCTACGACAACATCGGGGAATTTGCGATTCCGCAGACTTTCCTGCGAAATCGGTGACGTTATTCTCAAAGCGAGATGGTTTATGAGTCATGCTGTCTGAGTCTGAGGATACCAACAAGGCGAAGTCCCCAAGCGTGACACTTACATTTCATGAGATTTGGAAGAGTCATAAAGCTTGTAAAACTGGACGTAAAGGTACTCGGTTTGGGATGCGGACGATTTGTAGTTTTTGAGATGTTTACTGTTAAATGTGTTAGTAAGAAAGCCACAAAGATGTGTCGATGCGCCGTGTCGCATTCTGGCATGACAGAAAAGTGCTGGAAAGTGGTGGGGAAACAGTATGTAGATTCTATTTATATTAGATCTACCAGATCAGTCGGACTGACTGGTTTCTGTAGTTCCCTTTAGTAATTTCTCATGCTCAAAAAGGTGTTTCCAGTTTTAGATAAATTTCTTTTTACTAACATATATCATAACAGAAATTAATGCGAAGCTTAACACCAAACGTACCGAACAATACAATTAATTGGCGCGCATTGCTCCATAAAAATGAGATGATTCAACTTATTTAGATTTCATACAGTTTTACCAGAACATTTGCTCCAGCAATGTAATTTATCCAATGTTGTCTCATGAAAGTGTGTTTAAATCTATTATCATTGTCAAATGAGGAACCGATTATTTAACCGTGGTAGATTCAGTGTTAAATACTCTATTAAAACCCGACGTCCCACTTCTAACTATGATAAATTAATTATTAATTTCATTCTTCTCATGACAATATCGCTTTCTGGAAAAGAAAATGTGGGACATTTCGACGCAGTGTGGGGTTAAGTGCCGGGTCAAAGTGGGCACAGCTACCGTTTCGCCAGAGCTAAAAGAATCCAACTGCAGAAAATGTTTTCGTTCGCGGAACTTAGAAAACATGCACGAGAAATGAAATTAAAAAGCAAGCAAAGAGAACCGAATCTATTAGATTAATAGGAAAAGTATATCCTAGTAAAGGTACCAGCTGTAGTTGGTACCTCATCGGCTGGCGCCCGTTTCATGGGTCCAATGCAGGCTTAACCTTGGCCACACGAGCGATTTCGCATAATTAATCTGGAACTAGCCTTGGGGCGAGGTGGCTACAGAATGTGGCGCAGAGTGGTTCTTCGAACGGCAGCTGACTCTACAGTTGAGTCTGGAGTGGGGGTGACTCTGATGGTTCAAGAAAGAAGTAGCTTTCGGTGACGAGCAATTCCAAGCTTCTCGGTTAGGCCTTACTCTCGGGTCAGTCGACAATACTACAGACTTCAGACAAACCTAACTTAGAGACCAAGAACTTAATTCTTGACCCTAGATTCTAGACAGCGAACAATTCTATCAACAGTGTAACTTAACGATCGAGTACTTTTACAGCTCTGTATCATTATCTTTCGAAAAATAGAACTTGGATCCACTTCTAGTGGTCTATTCAAACAGTCTATTAAATCAGAAAAATGTGGTTCATTTACAAACTTAGTAAACAACATTATTCTTTTGATTTGCATGCTTGATGAACAGAGTTTTTTCTTCCATATTCTGTTCGAAATATTCTTCGCGACTTTTAGAAGACTTTCGCCAAATTTTTAATAATTTTGAATAATAAACATATTTTTGTTTATTGCAATGAACTGAATTTCTCCTTGTCAATTGACGAACAATATAGAGCAATCTAGTACAAACAAAATTAGATGGAGCGTTAGAGAAGCAATTTAAAAAGTACCTAAAATAAAATAGACGCGCAAGTAAATCGCAGCAGCCATAGCTGTCAGACAATCGTCAGAATCGTCTGCCTGGCAAGGGATAAATCTACTAGAGAGCGCGCTGCATGTAGCCATACTGATTTCCTGAACGATGCACTCTCTTTCCCAAAAGAAGCCATAGAAACGCTGCCTGTCGCTACATCTGGCCATTCGTTTTGAAGATCCGTGCACCGGGAACCTGTTCGACCAGACGTTAGATCGTCGGTGATTCGCGTTTTCACGGTCCTCGCGCGATCGATTCGATCCCCGGCTGCCGACGCACTCGAATCGTTGCTTTTTCCTCTCGCGTGTACAGACCGAAGAAACGGCTCGGCCGTTCGCCACGCTCGATTGTTATACGTGTCTCCTGACACGGCTGCTTGCCGAGTGATGCACGGCCCTCGGTGTTCACGATTTCCTCGGCTCGTAGATCGCTCGTAGATCGGTCGTAGATCGGTCGTCCGATTCGCGTGCCCGCGGGATTCTGCGGCGCGGATACGCGTCGCCGGACAATCACCGTTTCTTCTGTCTAATTGGACACGAGATCGATCAATTTTACGGGCCTCCGACAGATCTCCAGGCGGAAACGACACCAAAAGAAAGAAACGTCTCTAAGCAGGGTATCGTAAACTTTCAAGAGCAAACGATGCGAATCCGACTGTGGAAATAATCCTAAACTCGACTGACCGTCGTCGCACAGTAAGCTATTTCGTCGATTTAGACGATTGGAATTGTTTCTATTATTTGTTTCTTTGAAGACGCGGCTTTGCAACCCTTTTGATGCCGCATTATATTAACCCCTTGTCGCACAATTTTTTTTTCATAATTACGAAGATTAGAAGTTTCTCGATCGTAATAATTTCTAAGGGGAAAATAGTTTTCTAAGAAGAAATGTTTAAATAACGATGACAGAAGATCAGAATTCAATAATACGTACTTAAGAGGTTATTATGAGAAATCCCCTTAATGCACCTGTGCGTCCTATGTGCTCACCTCCATTATTTGCCATAGCTGAATTTAAAATTTGTTACGTTCTATGATCCTATCACTGACATCTGTATAAAACACAAATATTTACCTTGTAAGCATCCGAGATTATTGCGGAAGAAAACAAAATTCTCGGAGCCCAGTTAAGTAATAATTTGTATAAACAGCTTACGGGGATATCGTAATAATATAAATTTATTTTTATTTAACTAATGATAATTCAATTGAGTTTGTCTTTATCTCAATAGAATTTATCCAGAGTTTAGTTCCAGACAAAATGAATACTCTTTAGAAAAAAAAAAAGGGGGAAAAGAACAAGCATTCCGGGTTCAGAGAGTTTCGAGACCACGCAAAGTTCCGAGCTTCGCGAATCTAAAAATCAGGTTCCGGACCATCTCTATGAAATATACGCTAGCGAACAGCGAGCTCTAGCAACCTGTTTCACGTCGATCACGAGTTACAGTCTTCCCCGCGTAGAATCCGACAGGCGAGGTAGCCGAACACGGTGGCTGAACATCAATTTAATTAGCACATCGAGGCATCTCGCCTGCTCGGTGTATTTCAATAAATCCAGTTGCACGAAAGAAGTGCATCCTTCGTGCGTTTCTGCAGGCTGTTTGCCGCGGATTCAGCCCGGTGTTCTCGTCGAGATCTAGACGCGGATCGTTTTGTGAACGCGCTTCCAGCGACTTCCTCCTCGAGCGTACTACGAAAATAATTTTTCCAAACACGATCGTTGATCCGTGATCTCGAGTGTCGGGCGACGCATCGTTCGATGCATTCCGCGAGTGAGTGAGTGAACGAGTGAGAGAGGACGAGAGCGAGAAAGAGATAGAGAGGGATAAAGATAGGTAAAAAGATAGGTAGATACATAGAACGAGAGAAAGAGAGAAAAGGGGGAACTGTCCTCTCTCTATTCTTCTTTCTTCGCGCTCTACCCCCCACCTTTGTTTCGCTTCCTTATCGTAAGACGTCAGGATTGATCGGCCGCATCTACATAATATTATCGCTTATTTATTCTGCCGACTGTCGCTGGAACAGGCTCCCGTATCATTAATTACGCTGATGAGTTTTGTGACGCGGCGATCGAGCTGGCGAATCGATGCGTTGATGCTGAGCTTGTGCCAGTCTCTCTCTCTCTCTCTTTCTCTCTTAGTCTTCTCTGCATTTTCTTTCTTTCCAATGATCAATAAACAACAATCGGCGTCAAAGAGACCCAGCCCCGGAAACTGGAATCCCGTGATCGCTTCCTCTTCGCGACATTCGAACGATTCCAGTGGATACAAAACGGAAATTTTGACGATCGACCAACGAGGCTGTGCTTCATCTCGTGTGTTTCCAGTCGGAAAGATTCAAGGAGTTGTAGGAAATGATACTCTGTATGATTCAGTTTACTTTGGCCTGAATTTTTAGTCAAGTTTTAGTCAATATATTTATCTTCTCATATAATACGGAATTTGACGAATCAATGTTTCTGAGATAGCATCCGAGGATGTTGCAGGGTTAAATACATTTGGAATGCTATTTCTATATGTAACTACTACTTTAAAAAAAAAAAAGATTAGTTACCAAATTCTGTATTACATGAGAAGATAGAGATATTTAAGTGAACCGGGTCGTCCAAAAGTTGTTTCGTTTTGACGCAAGAAAATAGAAGACGATATCGTTCAATTTTTTAATCGTTTTCTCGATTTTATATTTTGCCTATTTGTTTTTATCGTAAGTACAGAAAAGTCTGTAGTTTAGTAATTTAATCAAATTGGGATCAATTTATTTATATATTCGGGTTAACATCATTTCTATAGTAACAGAACAAAAGCGTATCATATTTCGATTGACAGAATCAGCGAATCGGCAAGTTGAGTAAACAGTTTATGTAAACTTGTTATCAATTTTTTTTATCTGTTTTATCGCTGTTGTAATAATGACAGCTTTGGTTAAAATTGACATCCGGTGATTACCTCGATCGAAAAGCATTTCTACAGAGGACAGAAGCAAACCGACTGAGTAGAAAAGTGTGCGTTCCACGGCTATGTCCTGACGTAACCGATGGAAACACACTAAAAGGGTAAACGTGTAGGATGATTTCGGGATAAGGTGGGTCCTGGACCTCACCGTGGTTCCAACCGCCGTGTCGGTCTCTTGCAGATTGTAATCTCTGAACGTTTTCGAGCGAGCGGGAAATAACTGCAGCGATATGGACCAGATGCAGGAATTTGTGACACTTTCTAGTGTCAGTTCAAAATACTTTCTACCGAATTTAGCGTAATCTGTTCTACTTTCGTTCGTCAAAGCGTCGTGCGGATTCTCACTTTTAAACGTCATTTTATGGCAACCAGTTTCTTCTGGTCTAAATAATTTGCGCTCCATAAATTCGTAGTTATATTGCTGCTTGCAAACGAGATTTACAGTCTGGTAGGAATTAGTCTGCAGATTTCTAATGGAATAGAAATGTACCGTGCACACATTTGAAAACTATAGTTGTATGATAAAATCTGTAAATAAAAATGTATCTTTCCATTTCAAGAAACAAAGTTATTCTTCTAATAACCTTTCAAGCGATCAGCAAAAAATAAATAAATGAAATAGTTGTATTCCTTCCCTGAAATTGAGGAACATTTCTATTTACAGTTTTCCAGAAAAATATTTGTTATGTTATTTATATTTATTATGTTGTTCTTGAGACGTTTATTGGGTTGTTGCAGAAGTAATTTCGATTTTGTTTTGTAAGACATTTTTTGTAGCCTATTTGAAAAACTGAAATGACTTTTGGGACAACGTTTTCAGACGAACTCCATATATGACTTATGTTCTAGAAAACAATTCATCTCTACACTGAGTAAAGAAACTGCAACTTGATCACCGAATATTTTACTTGTTTTTGAGAAAGTTATGTATTTAGTCCTGATCGGACGTCAGATATTCAGGCTCAATGTTATGTCACAGGTAACTTGCGGCCAATAATGGTCAAAATGCGTGCCTGGCGAATTTTTGGAGGGAACGGCCTCTTATGTTCTATCTGTGAGATGTAATACAGATGTTGCAATCATGTGTACCTAACAAACTGCTAAGGGAAATACATTAGGTGGTTCAAAAAGTATTTCATTTTCTAATATAAAAAATATTATAAAATATTATTTAGTTTGAAATATTAACTGTCAAGCAGTCTATTTAGAAGACATTCTTTTTGCGTAAATAAATAAACAATAATACGTACATGATAAGAAACAAAACGGGTTAAGGAACACACTTTTCGCGACAAGTAAACAATTGGAAATGATCAAGTTCTTTTGTTCCCGATGCATATAAACGTTTCAGGTATTCTCCTTTTTTAAAAGCAAAAGACTCCAGGGAACGCGAAGATCCGCAGTGTTCCGCAGTGCAATCTAGCGCTATACGCAGAATCATTTGGAAAAATGTAAAGTTTAAATTGTTCGAACGGCGAGTCGATGGCCGAACTAGATCGAACTCGAGACAGTTCGAACGTCATCCAGCGCGAATGCTTTCGCGAACTTCTTCTAAACCGGCGGGCTCTTTTTGTTTCAGGAAACTGGTAGAATATCGGAGTTGGATCCGAGTGGCCAGGCCATGAAGACTCGGCACTACTCACCTTAGAGAAGGGAAAAAAGTGCTCCCGCGATCGTGCTCGGCCGGGAACACTTCCTTTCGGAGTCGCAAAGGCTTTTTCCGCACGGCGGAGTTTCGCAACATCGGAGCCGAGGCTCCATCGGAGGCGTAAATATAAATATCATACTCCGGTGGATGTGCAGAACGCCGCGCAAAGAAAGGCACGCGCGTGTAATATACTTTCGAGCATCCGACTTTCGTGTACCACCCACGGACTCGCTATTGTTTACCGCGGGAAACTGCACCGTCGCGTCCCGAGGAAGAACCGGCGCGTCTCTGTTGCAGTTTTTCGAACTCGGTGCGAGTGGAATAAGACTCACGGAGTCGGACAGTTTCCACGTCCGAGCGGCGCTCGCGTCTGTTTCGTCCTCTTATACTCCGTCGTCGACAACAGAGGCGTTCATTAATTACCAACAGGTTGAGCAGAGTAATTCTCTGAGGGGTCGGACATTTTTCCTCCCACACACGGAGCTCCGTCTCGGAGCTCCCGCAAGAATATTCTGCTTCAGTTTCATTTGAACCACACCCCGAAGCAATCGTTCTTTGAAATCAAAGCACCAAGAATTAATTAATTATAAACGACAGCTAGCTACGCTTTTTTTACAGAATAAGTGGAATCGGTGTTCAAAGCCGGACACTTATTCTCCGCACGGGGATCGCACACATTACAAAATAATTCTCCTCTTAATTTCAATTTAATTTCTCCTTGCCGGGGCCGTTTTCCACACTCGTAGCCAAGAGAACTAATTAATTATAAAGAACAGGCGCAAAACCCTGGCTCTTTTATCTTCGAGATAAGTAGAACAAGCCCTCAAAGTCGGACTGCTTAATCGCGCCGCGCCGCGCCGCGCGGCCAGATTCTATTCCGTTTCTTCTTCTTTCGCGGAGCCATTTTCTCGCGCCTTCCTCGCACTTCTCCTGGCCCGCGGCGGATCCCAGCTTTCCGGCAGTCGGAAAATTGGGAGAAGCAGTTTTCCGAGGACGTTGACGGACGGCGTCGTTCGGAAATCGTTCAGACATCTACCAAGACTTTGACTGGAACGCAGCCTTCGGGAATTTTTTAATCATAGGATATCGAGTATTATCGTCGCGAATTTTCTCGGGTTATTAAACCAAGTCTGAAGAATGTACTATAATTTCTGTTAGTAACAGATTCAATTTTGTACGATGTTACAACGGTTGCCAGTTATCTGATTATTGGTCATGATCGTAATTTGTTGTCGACAAAACTGAAAGTTTCTTCAAAAAAATCGTGTCGAGTGTTGTCGTTTAGAATTTTTGTGGCTTATTAAACAAGCTTTTAGTTGAAATTTTCATAGTTCTAATAACAATTTCTGTTTTATGTTACACTGGTAGTAAGATCGAATGGAAGTATTAAAATACAATGTCTAGCGATCATGACCAAAACTGCAGAATATTTGTTCATCAATGTGAGTGTAAGTACTGTATATAGTAGAATTAATGAAGAACATTGATAAACAAACGATCTTTTTAGTTGTTTTATCTATCAAATGAAAGATGTATAGCTATATTTACAGTGTGAACAGAGCGAAAGATGTACAGCTATATTTATAGTGAGCAAAGTAAAAGCATGTTCCTAATTTCTGTCACATAGAACAGCTATAACAAATTGCAGGCCAAATTTAAAACGATCGTTGTAAAGGGAAAGTCTCACTATTCATGCACAGTTTTTAGACACGTTTTGATCTATTCCATTTTTGTAGAGAAAACGTGTCTTCGGTTTTCCATCAAAATTTTCGAGGCATCGTTAATAGAAGAAAATGAATAACAGCTCGCGAAAACAGAGTCCCCGAATTTTAAAATGAGTTTAAATTTATGATGTTGCGATTCTTTTTTAGTTTTTTCATGCCACTACTTTATTATTCGAATAATTTCGCGATCTCAATTCAAACAAATTATTCGAATAAATTTATTCGGACAATTCATTAACCCCTTGCATTATAATAACGAGTCAGACTCGTGTTACAGATTTCATGCAAGATCTACTAAATGTGAATATTATTAATTTCTTCTATACCTAAATAAAAATAAATTCCTCTGTTATCAAAGTCTATCAACGAAAGTACATAAAGACATTCAAAGAAACAAATATTGTCTGGCCCTATTAAGGAAAAAATTGATGAAATACATAAATGCCAATCAACGCAGCGTGAAAGGAATCATAGTGCAAGGGGTTAACTGAAATTTAACTATTTCAAATTATGACCATTTGCATAAATTAACATTTTGTAAGCGAAAGGCATCGTTTGCATTAAACATACCCTAGTAACTTTTAATCAATATTTTAGAACTTATAGTGAACTAATGGAGTACTTGAACGATTTGAATCCATTAACATAATAACAAATGTTATATTAAAACGTTGTCATTTATAATTCTTTGTCACACTATCGTTTCTCTCGCGATTCCTTGTAGAAGTTTTTGCTCCGTTATCAGCTCAATTGATTTAGTTCCCTCGAGACTCTGAATAGAAAGATGAATAGACTAATTGGTTTGCCAGTTGGTTATACCTTTTCGTGACAATTCTTCATACGATAAAATTATTAGAAGGTTTCCTCGGAGCCTGTTGTAGTTTAGAAATAATAAATGATAAAGAAAGATATCGTGATAGTAGTTAAAACAAACGAAAGCGACGACGGTACTCCGGTGAACCTCGGTAGTCGGGACCTTCACCCTACGTTCCGAAGATAGTAAACCGAAAGACTTCCAATGCTTCCGAACCATCGAGCGAAAGAAACGGCTTTGGTTATCGGACGCGACCGGATTCTGTGTTACGTCTTGATCCTCGCGGCAATTTTCCCGCGCTTTTCTTGGCCGGCAAGTCCGCACGATTTCACGGCCGTGGGAAAACGGGGTTGCAAGAGTTTTCGATCGGATCGGAATCGGATCGGAATCGGAATCGGGTTCGCAACAGGGGCGTCGACGGACGGCGTCGATCGGGCATCATTCATGCGTGCCCGGTCGCCTAACGGAAACGGGTTCTATTTTTCCGAATTCGCTGATAACCGAAACGAGTTTGCCGGCCGCCAGCCAGCCAGCCAGCCAGCCCCGGCGAGTCATAGAGCCGACCAGGCCGGCCGGGTGTCAGCCAGTCTCGATAGATAGTCTTACTATTTAAATGACATTGGCAGCGAGCACGGCCGTGCAATTTTAAACGGCCGGCTACCAGCCGCGGCGAAGGTTGATATACAGATTTCGCGGTGAAGGTCGGTTTACAATATCCGGTATCCGAGGCTCCACGGTGTTCCGCGGCTACGCGCGCACAGCCGCGGCGGTCCGCAACAGAATCGCGGTGTGCTTTCTCTCGAGCCGAGCGCGCGCACCGCCTCCTCTACGCGATACGTCAGCCCAGCGCGAAAATAATTGCTCCCGTCCGACGGAAAGTACAAATTTATCGGTCCTCTTTTTCTCTTCACCTCTCCCCCTCCCCCCTCCCCCCTTCCTCCTGCCATTCCGGCACCACTCCTTCCGCCTCCCTTCCCGCTCCCTCTCCCTCTCTCTTCCTCTTTCCCTCTTTCTCTGGCATCGCAGTCTACTTCCTTCTCCATCGGCGTTCGATAGCGTCGCCAACGGTGAAACGCGACGGTAATCGCGCAGCCGGAGATCGGCGACTGAATTCTGATGCAGCTTGAACTTTGAACGGCTCGAACCGGGGCTGCAAATAAGCCCGCCAATTCGGGGGTCGTCCCTTGCCCTGGGTTGTACTCCTGTTTTCGGCTGTTCAAAGCGCTTCGAACTTGGCGGTTATCGATGTTTCCAGCAAGACTCGAAATTACATGCGAAATTGAAACTGTGATTCTTTTGCTATTCGATGCTTGAACAGACTCGCATTAAGATGGAATGAGTGCCCTTGCTTTTTCTCCCGGGTTGCGTTATTTTATTCGCTTCCATTTGTTGGAACGGTTCGCGGACCTGTTCTAGGAACCTGTCAGGTTGTAAAGTTTCGTAGGCCACGAAACTGCAAGTTAGATTCGAACAATGGATAGACGATTGATATTTGCCGCTTGTTGTTTTTTATTGTTTCATATTAGAAGGAAACTGTATTAACGACTTTGTAAGAACTTATTAATAAGGTAGTTCAAATCATTTGAACTTAGAACACTTTTAAACGAAAGAGTTTGAGCTTCGACTATGAACTTATTCATTCAGATAAATTGAACAATTTGACCTCTAAGTTTCCACTTTAATTCAAACTAGAATAACATTAAAACTATTCCAGCAAGTTTTAGTTTACTGATTTTGGTTATTTCAACTGCGATACCGTTCAAAAAGGATACTATAGAGTTCTCACTTTGAATAGACATTCTTGTTTGAATCATGTTGAACCAACAAAATAATTTTATTGACCAGATCAGGGTTACGTAGGTTAAACACGATAAAGCGGACCTCCATAGAAAAGTTACAAATGAAGGTCTTTTATCGTGTAGAAAAATATGAACAAAATTTCAAATGTCAAGAACATTCGAAGTTCCACAAACAGTTTATACATCTAAATTCTCCCAAATCTAATGCGAACATGAACTCGTATTCAAGAGGTCAAACTTGAATCCTAATAACAAAATATATTTCTAGAAACAGAGGTAAGAGATCCTGGTTAACACTCGCACAGAAATAGTTCAAAGTTGTTCGAACAGTTCGAGCACAGGAGAAATTCCCACAATTCGGTTCATCGGTTCGCTCTATCTCGAGCACGCATCGTTCACCGATCCGAGAGGTTCGTTTCCGTTTCTTCTCCGAACCCCGTAACGATCCGTTTTATAATTATTTAAAAGCTGCAAAAAGGCCTGGCGATTTAGCAGCTGGTAACTCCGCTCGCAGACACGAGCGAGTTGATTTACGATTGGTCGAGCGTATCTCCGTCCTGGAATTTCATCGTGACTGATTGCGACGATGACTCGGGTGTTGAAGTGCATCCTCTCTCCCCCTTTTTTTCTCCGGTATCGTCGACGTACGGACGTCTCGGATGTTAGGCAAGAACTCGCGAAATCTTGGCGATAAGATGGAAACGCGATCGGTTTTATGCCGGTTCACGAGGTGACGACGTCCGCGAACTCGGCGACGTGTCAAAATAAATGCGGGACGATCTTCACGTATATTTAATCCTTGTACTCAACGCCATTTTGCTTTCTGCGAATCTCACATTTCGAGCGATCACGAAAAATAATTATTTCGATAACGTGAGATCTTTTTAATCCCGTTCAAGTTTATCATTTCCGTCAATTAAATAGATAGATCATTTTGTTGGGGGAATCATTTAGAACCCACTCGATTGACATAATTATAATATGTAAACAATTACTTTGACACCATTCCATTTATCTAATTCCGTTTAGTAAACATAATTTCCATGTTATTCTATTTTCCTAATTTCGTTAAAAAATATTATTTTCATGCCATTTTATCTTCGTCATTTCGTTAGAAAACATTATTTTCGTGTCTACTATGTCTACTATATTTTTATTTTGTTAGTAAAACCATTCTCATACTGTTCGACGTTCCCGAGACTGATAAAAATAGTTATTTCGATGTCACACGATTTTTAATTACATTAATATTACAGTAACCTTAATAATATAATTGTTATCTATTATTCATTGGATATTTGAAGGTAATACTTCAATGAATGAATTTTTGTTAGCATCTTCTAGTATTCAATCACCGTGGTATCATTAAACGAAGCAACGTGTAGTTATTTGAAGATAAAAGTATTCAAAAAATATAAATGCATACTACATAAATATATAATTCGGAAAAATCGGAAAATACTTACTCAGCAGAACAACAAATCTCATACATTTTAACTATTTAGCTGTTGCAATTTGTTTAAAAAGTGTTTTAGTACCTGTAATTATGTTGTACATGTTTGCTGTTCATATTTTGTTTAAATACGAAACTTTTACAAACTATAACATGTAAAGTATATAAACTGTTTATAGTATTTAACTGTTTTTAGTATATTACTGTTTTTGATGACTATGCTCATCACGAAAGAATTATACACTTCTGTGTTATGACGAGTATACTTGTCAGCACCAGAAAACTGGTTAAAGACACTAATTACAAAAATAAATGCTCATATTTGTTGTTCAACTAAAGTTGACTTAAACGAAATGAGGTGCAACGATCAAATAATCAGCTTGATAACAGCTGCGGTGTAAAAATGATACTTCGAGGTATCGTCGCCACTTAAAGGGCCATGTTTTACAAACTTTACGGCGCGGACGCTTCGATTAAACGAAAGTAGGATGGAGATTAAATTAAGAGGAAAAATCCGAGCCCGTTCTGCTAAGAATGATACTTGGAAGGCCAGGAGGGTGACCGCGGTCCCGACACATGTTTTTCGGGCCCGTTTCTCAACGGAGTCGTTAAGACGCATACCTGCGGGCCCGAAAGACGATCGTCGACACGCTGGAACAGTACCTGTTGTGCGGAATCGCGTTTTTCTGCGTGGGACAATCGGAAAGAGACGCGCGTTCGCTCGGGGAATCCTCCCCCCTCCCCAGCGCCCCGTGCCGGTTCTTCCCCATCCCCCGCCGTTCGTCGGCTGAATGACGTTTTGGCGTGCAACCGGTTTGCCAGCGAAGGAATTTCTACGAAATTAAACGTCCCCGATAAAAATATGGCCGGGCTTCGGCTGTCTCGCCGATAAATTAGAAGGCTTCGTTCTAGATCGTCGTATAAATAAATATCAGCCGGTCTCTCGCTCGCCGTAAATACAGGATGGAAAACGGGACTGGAGTGTGTCGCGAATTCCCGGTGAAAACCGCGCGTCGAATGGAAACGAACAGCTTCCATTGGCCGAACCTGCCGCCGGAAACCTTACCGAGGAATCCGTGAAACATAGATTTTTTGGCTTCTGAAATACGTCGCGAGATACCTGGACACTTCTACGCTGCCTCTACTAGTAGCAAACGGGGCAATTTTTGTTACTTCTCTCATTTTTAGAGAATAAGGCACGGTGCCACAACCGACCCATGAGAAAAAATACAGCACATTGCTGCCGTATTACACAGGAACTTATTTGCTACAGAAGTAATTTCGGCATTGTCAGAATTAACTGCTACAAAAATATAGTAGTAAACCTAATTTTCCTTAAGCATTGGCATAATTATACAATTAACGATGTTTATGACGATTCTCAGATTTATTCGTCAGTTTTTCCAAACTTTCCAACATATTTTTCAAATCCTCAGGTAGCATTATTAGTTTCATTTGTTCACAGATGTTTATGCATTTGAAATAACGAAAATAGACTGATTAGGCGGCGATTCAAATAGCCTGGGTTAAATTGGTCCGGTAAAACGCAAACCGAGGGTTAAGCTCAACTAAAAACATTGAAGTAATACTTATGAATAATAGATATAAAGCTGTTAAATAAATAAGTTACGCTTTTTTGGAATATTATAGATTTTCGGGTGCTTAAGGTACGAATTGATTGTAGCATTGATTAGGAAAAATTATTGCTCGGAGACCTGTTCATCTTCCAAATGAATTTTCTTTTTGTAAAGGTGTTAACCCTTTGCAATCGGAGTCATTTTAATTTCAATCTAAGATAGTTTTTCTGACCCACTCTATTTCATTTTATATGTAACTCATACAGCGGTTTCCTTATCAACATTCTCTCAAGTATAAACGAACATAATAATGTGAAAATTATTTTATAACACAATAAAACAAATTTTACTACTCGTATGCAAATGGTTAAAATAAGTATTTGATTTCGTATATTGTCATTAAAGCGAGAACTTTTGCGAACATAAGATCTCAAACATTCCAGAGAAAACCGAGAAGTTTCTCTTTTTCTCTACACTAAACAATAAATACCCGTCTCATATCTTCTCCTGTTGAAATAATACAACTTTCAGTAAATTAACAAACGTGTTAATTACTTGGAGAATGATTTGTAGAATTTCTTACGGAAACCGGATTGGGTCACAGAAAGCATAATGTACGTGCTAGAAAAATATTTATGCCCTAAACACTGTTAAATTTAGCATACGACAAAAATTTTGATTATAATAAAATAATTGATTATAATGCAAATAGTTTTACAGTTATAGAACGTTCGGCACTACGACAATAGATCCCGAAAATGATCTACTCGTTCCAATTTAACAAAAGATGGGACGAACTTTAGGGGTGTTATAGTTCAGATGCTGCGCAGCTAGTTAGGCTGCGGCAAAGATATTAGCGGACGCATAAATTGTTGTATCTCCTTTGGTAGATCGCTGATCGAGGATCAGTTTAGTACAGCGTACATCTAAGACAGGAGGTTCTGAAAGGGACACTGTTCCGTCCATCAGATATGACTGTTTCTAGGGACTCGGATCTTTTTCCTGCGGACAGAAGGGGTGTCTAATTGGGAGCCGCTATTTGCGGAGCGGCAAGGGATCGTTTTGCAACAGGATACTTGGAAACTTGCAAACAGCCAGGAAATTCAGAGCCGCTTGTACTTATCTCAACGTTCGAAAGCCAGCATATCGTCCGACCGATTGATTTATGACATTTTTTTCTTGTCGTGTCGCGATACGTGTGCACTATTTGCACGGAAGAAGAATGCAATGCTTGGCTGAAACGAGATGGTTTGCATCGAAATATAAGTATAGTTGGAATTCAGTAGAAATCAAATAACCCAAGCAGCATTTTCGGATTGCGGGAAGAGTAATAAAAGTCCGATGCGGACATGCATTTTCGTTACACGGTGTACGATGTACAATACAATAATAATTATTATGCGCTATAACAAGCTCCATTGAAAATGCTACAAGAATGTATGTTTAACGCATTGAGTCGTGCCTGAATGCAATTTGGTTTACTGATCTTGTGATTGAAAGATTACGGCATAATTTACACATATAGAACAACTTTTAAAAGCAGCGTAGCTATCTTAGAAATGGATGAAATAACTTGTAATATTTTGAGATATTAGAGTACCTAGAGCTTGTTAGGTAATGTCTTCAAAATTTCTCTAAACGGCAATTTAAACGACGCGATTCGAAGGTGTACGTAATATGCGCGCTGATAATTTAATTAATTATTATTTGAATTTGACTGATATTTAAATTAAACTAATACGTAAATTTAACTAATATCTAAATTTGGCTAACAACAATGTAAATAATAAAATTCAGGTACCCATTCATGCAAAAATAAAGTAAAAAGAATTACTAAAAGAACGTCGTTAGAAAAAAGAATATGTAAAATTCTGTGGAGATTTTTCGAGCCTCCCTTCATCCTGCTAGGATTAATGCGAGTTGCACTGGCATAGAAAATAGTTCAAACGAACTACAACCCTCCGAGTCATAGAAAGACAACAATGTTCAGGAATCTTCGGGCAGAGAAGATTATGGGGACTAGAGTCGGCGCGTGTTCTCTCGCGGATCATGATTGCAGAGATCCAGAGCCGAAGATGGGGGCCCGCAATCGGTGGCCGGGTAAACCGGAGGCGTCGATAGCTCATCTGGACCGGGAGGCCGGGCATTATCGCGCGCAAGTGAAAGTCCGCCGGCTTGTTATTCATGGCGAAATGCGTTCCACTTTTTTTTTCTGGCCGTATTTTCGAGCTCCGCGCGCGGTGCTCCGCTTTTGGAAGAGGGAACTGCGGCAATTGAATCGGTCGTTCGAAGTTCGACGCGCGAAAAAAACCGCCTCCATCTGCTTCGGGACCCGAGCGGATTTCGGCGGGCCAAGCTCTCGCGCGCGATTCCGTAGACAAAACAACGAGACCGGGCCCGGCCGATTTTATTGCCGAGAAAAGCCGGTAACACGCCATTAGGCCGCGTTTATTGGAACACCGACGTTGACGGCTGCGTCGTAAAGAACGCCGCTGTTTTCTTTCGCGTTCTTCTGCTCGATCGACGCTTACGTATTCCAATAAGTTTCAACGACTCCGCTTTTATTAACCCTCCCGCTGGCTTTCTCGTTGATTTTTACTACCCGCCGCTCACCGGATAGATAAAATCGGTTTAGCAGCGCTCCTCGTCGTGAGAGATTGCACCGTCGAACCTCCCTGATCGCCTGTACCGGCTGCCCGAACTGTCACCAACGTTTTCTCATCCGGAATAAGACCGAACCGTCGTAGAAGCTTCTTCTACCAATCACCGATAATTAATGCCACGATTTTGCCCACCGATTTTAAAGCTTTCCCGAGACTCTCCGTGTTAATGCTAACATTTACGAAACCTGTCAAAATTACGGCCCACGAACTTTTTCATTTACAATTACTCAAACTGAGAAGATACATTTACGAGCTATTCGTTCAATAAATGGCAGATATGAATTCGTTTAATATCAAAATAGGTGTCTTATCGTTGTTTTTATAAATTTGAATAAAACAGTTGCCTTTGGCGTTCCCTAAATCTGGTGTTAAACGATGTAGAAAGAATTTTTGGAGCGTCTTTCATCTTCCTAGGATATACCGACTTACGATCATACCGCGGATCTTTATGCAAAATAGTAAAAAACCAGGATTAAATAAAAATATATTCTTTGCTGGAAAGATCTGGAATCTGCTGAGTAGTCTTGCATGTGATTGCTCAATTCATTTTTATCTGCGACATTCTTAATTTAGAATAATCTTTTGAAATAATCTTGGGAAAAATCTTGTGTGATTCGGATCATCGTAAGAGTAACATATTCCTGAACCAATCGAAAGTGATGGTTGAAGAGTGTAGATCTGTATTTGCTAAAACGACTCCGAAGTTTTAAACGATCTGCCGGACAAGAATATCTACTTATCCGTCTCCGTCGCTGCTGCCTTGTTCCACTACATTCTCTGCTTGTTCTACAACGAGGTAACCCGATATACTTCGACATTAACGTGTGCACTGTTTCATACAATTTGTACAGATACTATCTTAATTGGAAATTCACCCGATACGTTCAACGCCCTTTAATACTTACATCAGCTATGTACTTAACAATCTACGCGTTAATTACATTGCACATATTATCTTTTCGATGTTTGATACACCTTCTTAGTGAGTTCAAGTTGAAATGTATAGTCCTTTTGTACAACATTTTTAAATAAAATAAAAATTATCCTCATTAGTTGCAGCAAAATATGAATGAAACAACATTGATTTATTATATACATATGTAAATTGAATTTTGCGACTCATGCAACAGTTATTTTTACATCTAATTTCGTTTTTATTCTTTTTGTATGTAAACAAATTTGATAATGTTAAAATTATTTTGGGACGTGATAGGGCAATTTTTAATGATGTTTTGGAGACACCATTCGACTGAAGGGGCGAACCTTTTTCGCAGAACTATAACCGAGTATGCTTAGAATTTGAAGTACTGCTCCACGGTGGTATTCATCCAGTTTTCAAGGTTCTCCGAGCGATTCGCGATGCCGCCGTTCCGCGGTGATCGTTGACAGTCCGAGTGCTAAGAATTCCCCTGCATAAGTCAGGTCAGATGAAGAGCAGATAACGATGAACTTTGCGGGTGATAAAGATGAAGATGTGACTCACGCATCGCTGTTAGGTAGACTCGAATTGCTAATAACATGGAAACGAAGCCGACGCTGCAGTTTTCTTAATCTTGATTCCCGATACATTTCGAAGTATTGATCTCACTTTGTCGAACGTCCTGCATATACATGGTTCACCGATGATTTTTGTTTGGGTGCATTTTGATTCGGTACAGTGCGATCTCACTTTTCGACCGACAAAAAATATTAAAGCGTTCGCAGATCGTTGGAAAGAATATCGCAGAATCGTTCGGAGAATATTCTCCTGATTTTAGCCGTTTAATACTTTACCGACCGGTTGTTGGGCCGCAAAAATTTAGCTCAATGTTAAACTTTTCTTTCTATTTTCATTTTATTTATTTCATTAATCGCGAAAGATATATAATACTTGAGAAATTATATAATGATAGCGAAGCTTAGGTAGTACAATAAAACGCATTGATCTCAATAACAGACATCAAAATTATTGGTTACTATGATAACCGATTCACAGGCTACCAGTCAGGAGAAAAAGCCGATTGATTTGTCTACCGGTCAGTAAAGTGTTGATGTAACGCTTAGAGGACCAGAAGTATTTCAAGTTTGGGCGCCGCAAAGTTTAAGCTATTTTCCATGCGACAGAAATCTTGTACTAAAGATTTACATGTATATCGAATATAGACGGAGAATATTGTATACTCTGTAAAAATTCGTTGGCATATTTTGTATGAAAGTTCGTTGCCAGATTCCACGGTTTTATTGATTCCTGACGGGCGAATCGCGGCATTGGAAGAAGAATCAAATTCTACTCGATCTCCATTTAACGATTCATAATTACAAAACACTCTTCTCTTGTTTTGCGCATAGATCCGCGATCCATTATTCAATGTCTGACAGCTCGTTCGAAACCAGAAACAAGAAGAATCTTTCAGAGCCGAAATAATTTATCACAGTGATACATCTGCCGCGCTTTTAACCTTCCCACGTTTTGCAAATCGTGACGAAAGTGTCGCTAATGTACCAGCATAAAAACTCGGTCGCGAGTTTAAGCCAAGAATTTTTGTTCATTGATCTTGGAGATACATTTTGATTATTGAAAAAGAACTGTGGGAACACTGTATACATGTATGAAGCGTCAGCTACGATAGAATTATTTGATCGTATTCGATCAAGCACAAGGAAACAATCATTCTCTATAAATCTATGTTTAACCATTTAGATAATTGTTTTTGCGAGTAAACTCGACATGAAGAGAAATGGCAACGCTTTCTATTAAACGAATATACTAGCTAAAAACAGTCAACTTGGTTAACCGCTTGCCATATTATTTCCATTACAATTTCAACGATTAGAATTTCTCCGCCTGCAATCATTTCTCAGAAGATATTTACTGCGTGTTTACACCTATTTTAATAATTAAATTTGGTAACAAGGGAATAGAATTTGACTTCGATTCAAAGGTAAGGGGTTAAAGAGGTTATGCACCTCAATATTATTTATTTAATTATACATTTCACAAATCGTTGTATTTAAACAAAAGATAAAGGAAATCGAACATGCACAGTATAATTATAGCATCTCGCACATTTTTCAAAGCGACAGCGGTAATTAACTGATTAAAAAACACTCGAAGGGGGTAAGAGGTGTCAAATAGAGTTAAAACAATTTGCTTTTTTCTTTTCCTAATTTTTAGTTTTATAGTGTTACTTTAAGAGTGTAACAAAGTGTTTATACCGTCGATAAATTTAAAAAAGTTATTATTGTTATTAAAAAAAAGAACAACTTGTTAACCATAATCAGTCCGCGGATGTTACAGCAAAAATCGAAACGCAAAAGACCGTGAAGTCGGAAGAAAAATTGAAAATTACTTGCGCGTTACTTTCACCGCATCAACGCCAAATAAAAGGAGGAACTCGCTTCTATAATACGTAACTTCTGTGTTTATGCAATCAATGAGGAACATTTTTATTTTGCATAATGATCCGCAGTCTAATGATAATGGAATCGCCACTCGAGCAAATATAAGCGTACAACGAACAGCCGTAAATCCACCTTTAGAACGGCGGCGGTGGTTCAAGAAGCGAAAAGAAGAAACGCGGGCGTAAAGAATGCCACTAATCCGACAAGAAAATCGAGGGAAGAGAGAGAGCGAAATGCTCGAGAATGAGACGTCTTAGGAGACCGGCATTGCCGAGCAATATTGAACTTGATCCGTAGTTAGCGGCGTCGCTCGTCGCGAATTTTCTGCGATCCGTCGCTCGTTGCCATCTCAAGTCAAGGCTCGCCTCGTTTGACTGTCCAATTCATCTCGTTAACTTCGCGCTTGTACCATCGCCTATTCGCCGAAAGATTACGCCCAACTGCGGCCCGACCTTTGCCGTCCCGCGAAAACTGACGCGAATCGTAATCGAAAACGACGTCGAAATCGCTCGACCCCGTTCCGCCACGAATTTTTTCTCTCTCTCTCTCTCTCTCTCTACCTCTTTCTCTCTCTCGACACCTCCCCCGGTTTGTACCAACGACGAGGCGGCTTCATTAGCGGTGATTTCGAATTTATAAGGCGCGATCGGACGGGATAACACAGTGATCGGTGAATTTTCGCGATGAAAAATTCGCGTCCCGGCATCGTGACGCCGCGACTCGATTAAACAGATACCGATCGACAAAGGGAAAAAAACAGAGGCGAAAAACGCTTGGAAAACAGGGGGCAGCTTCGGCCGTAATACGGCGGGGCAGGGGCAATTTGCAAAATCAATGAAACGCCGGGAAATATTAATGCGGCACCGAACCGGGCCCCCCCCCCCCCCCCCCCCCCCCCCCCCCTGTCGTCTCTACCGTTTTTTTCTCCCTCGCGCAACTCGTTAAAGAATCATCCGGTTTGCGTTCGTCCCGTAGAATCGGCCGTGGCGATTTTCGAATCCCCGATCAAATGATCGAAATAATGGACGGCTGTAGACAAATAATCGCTGTGTGTCGTGTCGTCGACCGATCGATGGGTGTACTCGAGCCCTCACGGACGGGTTGTTAACTCGCGGCGCGATCAACACCTTCTGAAAATTTCATTAACCCCGGGAGACGCAAGCCGGATAAACCTACGAGAGAGTCGCGTCGATTCCGATACGATTCCGTTACGATTCCGAGCCGATGTTCCACCGAGATCGACCAAAACGCACGCGATCGCAATGCTTGCCGCCAGCTTTCAATTTTTCGGCTAGGTTCTTCCCGAGGATCGGTTTTTGACACGTCGAACGCCGTGGGGGTCACCGCCGATCGACGCTGATAATGAATTTTGCCGATGCATCGCACAGTGCGACAACGTGACGAACTTGCGTCCGAATCAAGGAACTTGTAGTAGAAATGCAATGATTTTTTTACGTTATAATATTACGCAAAAATTGTTCAACTTTTTGAAATCTGTGCTGAACTTGAAATATTTCCACAAAATTTTGATTGTACAACGTGCTATTTAAAAACCTACAACCGTATATGTTACAAGTTCAACATAAATGTTCAAGGTTAAAAAATGTTCGTACTACGTTCTCTCTATTTTCCCTTATTTTACAACATTTCAGCTTTAACGTAAAAAAAACTGAATCGCTATATCTCGTTTCTATCAGAAGTTCTTCGATTTTGGCACAACTTTTTCATTTAGCTTCGCTATGCGATGCATAGTGCTGCGAAATGACGAAGTTTTGCCAAAATTGGCGAACTTTTGATCGAAATAAATTGTAATTTATCCGATATTATGTATGGTTGGTTTTTTTTAAAATAACGCGTAGAAAAAATTAATAACCCGTTATTTAATTCATATTTTTAATTAACATCCTACCGTCTCCGGATGGTCTATACAAAGTATCTGCACAAAAATTCCCAATGTAGTTGCAACGAAGTTTAAATCAATTGAAAATGATATAGAAAAATTTAGATCATGGACGTCAGACTGTTTGAGTCAGTTTCACTGATCTGATCATTTTATTTCTCATTTGTGAGGGATTGTTAAGACCTTTATCGTACAGTGCAACTTATTTGATCTGGCTGGAATGACCTTAAAGCACACATTCACCATCAAATCAGTGAATTGTTCTTTTTACCTAAAGTCGTACTAAAATTCTCTGTAACTTCATACTAGAAAGTTGACTCACTTTTACTACTTGATGCTGTTTGATTTGGTTAAAATGGTCAAAAAATGCTTTCACGTAGAGTCTTATTAAAATCCATTGCAACTCTCTGCTAAAAATCTGACTTGCTCCTATCGTTTGAATCTGTTTTATCTGATTGAAATGGTCATAAAGCGCAGACTCGCCGTCAAATCATTGAATTGTCTTTTCATCCAGTGTCGTTCTAAAATTCTTTGCAACTGCACTTTAGGAATTTAATTCACTCCTACCGTTTAAAGCTGCGTTGCTCAGTTTGAAGGATCCAAATTGTCCCTAATGATTTCGATTCTCATTTCGAAGGAGTTCAAACAGCTTTAAACTCATCAGTGTGCCAAAAATTCGGCTTTCACGTGGAAAATCATCGATTATTCGGCAATGCGCGGAGCAGATCGTTTCCATGGCACCGAATGGAACCTCCCATGGAAAACACCGGCCACCGCGATAAGACCGCGCGCTATCTCGCCACTTGGAAGGAGTTTACGTTCACGCACGATACCCCTTCGCTGATTTATCGCCGGTCTCTACCGAGTCAGCCAGCGACAATAAAGTTTTTTTCTTCTATCCGACACCCCGCGTCCCCCGCAGCCACGGCCCCGTAATCGCGCGTATCCAGGAGGGCCGTTTACACGCGGCGCTCCACCGCAGAGTGCACTAAACGCGTTCTCCTGCCGCTACTCCGTCACAACGAAGTTTTCGAAAATTCCCCCGCACCACGCGCGACTGTTTTATTTTCCCCGGCGGCCGCCGTGTGTCGTCGCTTCTCCCAAGGACGCCGTTTCAAATCTTGTTTTCTCCTCGCAACCTAACACGCTCCCGCGATTGTTGCTGCATTATTTCCCGAATTAAATTCGGGAACCGGAGGGTTTCGAGAGAAAAATTCCTGGCGACGAGAATGAGGAAGAAATGAAAATTGTGGCAGTTCTTAGTACGGCGCGAAAGTAGAAGTCTTCGGGATCAATTGGTCGAAAACGAGTGTTGAAAAGAAATTAATTTCTGCTTTCAGAAACCTATTTGACACAGTATAATTAGAAAATTCTGACGCTAATGACCTCCCAGTCGACGCGACTTAATGCTTCATTTAAGAAATTCCTGCTTTTAATGAAACAATTGCAAAGAATATGCTAACAATTTTTATTCTTAATTAGGAGCTGTTTTTTTTACGAACATGTGTAACACAAAATGTTGGCATTTCCTCATGACGAGTACTTTGTTACAAACAGCTTACTGATTGAGAAAATACAAACACTGATATTTTCTGTTAGTTATATATTTGATAAATGTTGTATTTAAACAAAACATGCCCTAATTATTTGCAGGAATTAACCCATTAACGTCTGTACAGTTCGGCGATTCACCTGTTTGTTTGTAACATAAGCGAATTGTAACGTTTGCAGGAAGTTTTGTACAATCTTGAGCACTCCCAATATTTCCGTGTTTCCAATATTTTTTAGAGTTCCTCAGAGTTCCGCGAATTGCAATTGTTTGATTTAGTAATCCGAAAGGTTTAATGAGATACGAAGGTCAAGTAGGCTGCCTTCAACGGGTCGTCGTCACATTTTATTCACTGCACAATAGCCACTCGGAAAACAAATTTAATGAGCTGCAGCGAGTTCTTCTTTGGAGTGCTTCAAGATGTCCAGCCCCGCGATACCATGCGAGCGCTCGCGCGCTACCGTCAACCGTTAATTATGAGGAAATCATTTGATAAAAAGGACTGAGGCTTGCACGCGGCGAATCGATCCCCGGTGGCTCCATAACGAAATATAAAATTGTAAACAAAGTTCGGCTTCTGGGTCACGTTGCCTCAGACGTCGAAGTTGCTACTAAATTCATTTCTGACAAAAATGGAGGTCCAAATTGCTTCGGACGACTAAATTGTTGTCGAATTAAATTATGCGTCATCGTAATGGTAAATTATAACTGAAAAGAAAACTTTTCGGCGGATACAGTATTTTCGGGTGAAACTGACCCGTACGATGTAAAGGCTCGAAACGATTCATCGCGGGACAACTGGTGCTCGCGAAAGACGCACTTTAGTCGTCGTCCCCCCCCCCCCCCCCCCATAAGTTTCAGAGTCATGGGGATTCCCGCGTGAACTCCGATTCGGATCGACAGCGTTCTGTAAGAATCGTAGAATCAAGTAGAATCGTAGGAATGTCTGTATTTCGACAAATTTTTGTTTATTACCAGATATTACTTTGTCAGAGTTTTGAAATATAAATGTATTGCTAAAAAAAATCACGGCATAAACAAATTTTGGACAGAGATGGGTCAACTTTAACTAACGATAATCGTGCGAAAAGTTGTCGTAGCACGAGGATTTTTCTTTTACGTTGAAACTTGAAACTTCTACTTTAGGACAATGCTTTTAGATTTTATGTTCTCTTTCATTAGAAAGAAAGAGAAAGGTGGATGTGTCTTGGTTTCGTTAAAATAATGACACCAAAATAAACTTTGCATTTGGCCAAATATCCAAAATTTCTTTGTGCTGTAGTTTCTTTAAGTTGAATTTTTATTTTTGCATTATTATATAATAAGAAATACTAACTCGAAATACTAATGAAGATAAAACTGCTTTCATAACGCATTACAGAACATTAACAAACAGGTTTGCCTTATTCTCCGATGCGTCTTGGTAAATACATTTCAATGATTTAATAGTGTCATTAATGTATTTAAAACTGTTTAAAGACAAACTTAGGCAAGGTTTTTAAAAAAATGTTAAACTTGGAGATTTTTACACGCGAAAGATGAGATTGTTGGGAAGAAAAGGAATGATTATTTCAATGATTATTTCTATCAAATTTCCAATGTATCCAGTTTCGAAACGAATCGCAATTTTTTTCAGACATCTCCGATGATTCGACGAGAAAAAGTTTCCAACAAAAGTTGGCCAGTATTCGCCTTTCTACAAGCTAGAATATAAAAACTTGCCGATGGCAGTTCATTTTCATAAAAGATGCGGACCACTTCGATTTTTTAAGCGTTGACACATGTTGTTGTCTTGATAATATACTAGCTGGCGTCGAGACGAATTCAACGACCCGCCGTACTATCGCCTCAAACCTTGAAACAACGCTAAAATAATTTATGCAATCGAGAGCGAATTCTCGAAGCTCTACGGCCGCGGGGTCGTGTACCGGATTCGAACACTTATTCCAAACTCCTCGAATTCTTCCCGAAGCGAATGTAAACACGCAAGATGTCGTCGCGTGCTGCTGCTGCTGCCGAAGCAACAGAGAAATTTTCTGCTCGGCCGATGGATCCATGGATCTTCTCTTTGTATCGGGAAACACTTGAGCAAACACTCGTGGTCGACGGATGTACGCCGAGAAGTCTTGAGAGTCCGGCGGTGTTTGAAATCGTAGGGTACTCGCTGTTCTCTGTCACAAGCGAGTCTAATCATTCGGCAGAGCATCGTCGAGCGTCACAGAATTTTTTCACATTTTTCGGCCGACGTCTCCCGTACACGAAACAGACTGGATTTTCTGGTTCTTTTATCCACCTGCTTGAAATGAAGTTCATCCCGCTAATCATCTTAATTTGTCATCATCTGTTTCTGAGATATTATTTCATTCGCTCATTTGGCAATTTTAACAACTATCTGTTTCTGACACATTGTTTCACGCGCTCATGTAGCAATTTTTCTTATTAGCCCGTTTCCATGTATATTATTTTTTTCCGATATTTCCATCGATTTTCAAGACAATTCTATTGGCCGAATATATTGACGTCTTAAAAAATATTCATTCGAGATGAATGATAAAACTAATATTAATAAAATGATGAAAATGTTTCATTTTTATGGAGCATGGGGAATTGGGAGGGGAATTAATAGACTTGAAAATTAATTTGAAATTGTAACTCAGAATGAAAAAGTCATTCTTACGCCAATCTATTACATCTTCTTAATTTCATCAAGACCCACTAAACATAAGAATGATGGACTGAGTTTACCAATTTTAATTTAATCAAGTGAAATACATTTCGATTTTAATTTTATCAAGTAAAGTACTCTTGAATTCGAATTCCATCGAACAGGGCGCTTATTAATTTTAATTTAATTAGATTAAATATTTTTCAGTTTTAATTTCATCAAACAGAACACTTAGATTCGATCGAACTTTATATAATTATCTTGGAGACGTCGTTAAAGTTTTAAATAGATTGAAATTCATGCAGGAAAGGGATCGAATTTTCAGGTGATACCGACTTGCTGCAGCGTCGCCGGACGAATGGAAACAATGCAGCCAGCAGCGCGGTGTACTATAGTCTGATAAAGTCGATCTCGGCACCAGGAACGATTGAATCGCGGGAACGACGATCGAATCGCGGGAACGACGATCGAATCGCGGGAACGACGATCGAATCGCAGATCCGGCGATAACGCGATTTTACAATAATCTCGTTGCGGATACCGGTGGCCGGTTTCGATAATTTTCTGATAGCCGATAGTTGATAGCCGGTCGTAAATCGGCGGAATCGTCGTATAGGCCGGGGAAACGACAGGGAGAGGCGGTCGTTGATCAATGGGGTCCGAGAGTTACTTATCACTTTCATCGGGACACTCGGCCCCGTCACAGAACAATCGGCTTATGAATTATTCGCGACATAATTACGCCGGTGTTCGACGGTGTACACCTGCAGTCGATTGAACCCGCTCCGATCGACTCGGCTCCGCGCGGAACTCTCGATGCCCTTTTCTTTGCGAAGCGATTACGTTACGGCCGTCAAGTTCATTGAATGGTAAACGCGCCGCGATAATTGCTCGACGGTAGGCGAAGTGGACCTCGCTGGATGGAATTCGAAGGATTAGAAAGCGTCCGACGGAACGAAAACTGCAACCTTGTCCGGTGGACGGGCTCGCAGCCGCTCCGGTTGCTTGCGAAAACCGTAAAAACGCACGCCGGATGATTAAACAACTTAACGCATTCATTGCTCGCTCGGAGACCACAAATTCTTCATCGGAGCAATTCGTTTAACCGATCGCTCTCATACTGGGTCGAAATAACCCATATTTTAATTTCGAAGAAGTGAAACTAACAATTAACTCTTTTACGGTTGCATTATGTTTATACATCGATGTTATACTAGTCGGAATCAATTTTCATTGAACAAGCAATAATACTTAACATGCAAGATTAAAAAGTGAAAACAAAATTAAAAAAGAATTAATAAATTTTGTTTTATAGATATATTGTCTTAGTTTAGATACATTTAATAGAATAACATGTTTTTATTTTATGGAAAAGTGACATAAATAAAAAGCTTTGGCGGCTGAGAGAGTAGACACACGACTGGAAAGGGTTAATTCAATACATTTGTAAGAGAGATATCGAATTCTTACAAAGGAAACGGTGTTGTAGAGTTATCAAATTATATTTTTCAATTTTTGACTGTTAGTAGTATCTCCAGTTTTTCTATCACAGTTGTCTGAAAATTGTATAGTAGACAATTAATTGTTTCACGTGTATATTAGACAATTCATTCCATACATACTGTATCGCATATATGCAAGTTTATGTATGTTGAATATATGATGTGAATAAAATGCTCCGAATGTGCGTTCGGCTGTCTAATATTTCTTGGTCTTAAGTCGTCTGTTTTTTCTTTGTACTGATTTCCAGTCTGATTGTATGTATTTATGGCAAAAATTAGTAGGTGTAATTTCAAGACAATGAAAACATTAATAAAATCTAAGAATATGATATATTAATTTGATTTTCTTACAACGATTAAAGAAGACAAAAATATTGTGTTTAGCTCCTATGTCCTGTAATTGATGCAAACAATTTCCATTATATAACATATTAAAATCGCTTATAAAAATTCTGCATTTTTGTCAAGAAACTTATCGGACACCAAAACTGAGACGTACGAATTGATATATTTATGACCAAACTGTCGGTTTTTTTGCGAAATGAAAATTTTCCTTGTCTATTGTATAAAGCAGCAGTTATATAAAAATGTATTTCTTACTTTAATAATCTGACAACCGAGTCCGGGTTCATTTGAGTACAGAATATAAACATTGTTTGATAGGTAGTGACGATAGATTAAAACATTCTCATCTATTCTTTAAATTGTGCATAAAAATTCGCGTGTCTAGAAGAATTACTTTAAAATATAAGTTGATAACGATTGATGAATGAAATTATAAATACTCCTGACAGTTTTTACCGTCAGTTATATTTTCGTCAAAAAGATTCGTATTAATAAAGTGAAAGTATAATAATACAGCATTCGTCAATTCTTTCCTGCATCTCCGATGCTCCGCGTTTTTCTGTTCCCTTTTGTAACGATTGCACAAAACGAACAGTTTATTAATCAGTATCAACAAATAATCCTGTCACCCAATTGTGGACGACATCGCTGAACGTCGGTCGAAAGAATCGTCAACGACGCGAGTAATTGTACATTCAAAGAGCACACTCCGTCCAATAAATCGGACGTCTATCATCCCAATTAGAATTGCAAATCCCAGTGTAACATGAAAATTGTCTGCATTGTTTAGCACGTGACAATCCGACAGAGTTCTCGTTCATACCGAATGAATATATTGGGTAAATTGCCTCGCAAGTTACAAATTACGCGAATAATCCCATACTAAATTGATTTCACCTTATCTGGGATTTTTATTCACGAAAAAGTAGTTCACAGTGTTAATTACTTTGGTTTCTATCATAACTTTTTTTATTGTTTTCAATTTCCTCTATCCATTTTTTTTCTTCTTCTATTTTTCATATTTCCAGCCAATTTTTATTCTAAATATGTAAAATCTCGAACTACATTTCCTCTGCCGTAGTTGAAAAGACTGCGGATATTTACGCGAAATAAACATTTTCCAAAATTATTGAAAGAGATAGAAATGAATTAAAACTAAATTGTTTACTTTACTGATTTTAATAATGCATTAATTCAATAATTTTGTAGTTCATATATAACATAATATATAATATATTTCATATATGTATAATACAATAGTTTCATCTATCAGATCTCTGTTTTCGCCATAAACGCATAAAATCCGCAATAAATGCGTAAAACAGATAAAATATGATATGAAAGATGAGTATTTTCACGTTTTTACAAAATATAAAGAATACTTAATTTAATTTCCGTGAATCTCGCACAATGTCGAGCACTCTAGTATTCTAATATTTGGTAGAGGTGCCGCCTGGTCGTTTTTACAAGGTCAATTAATTTTTTCAACGATCGCATCCGTGATCATAATAAAATATTTTCTGCGTGAAATTGTATATTTCATAATAAAAAATCTTTTCGGTGCATTGAATTTTGAAAAATCACCTTTCTTTTATTATTCCCTTGAACACTGTTATTTCACAATTCTTCATCCGCATTTAGGGAAAAGTTCCGTGAAAAATATTCGAAGTAACGAACAAACAGCCTAAAAAATTTAGTCGGGCGCGGTGCAACGGACGTGATACGAATTTCTGCGATACTTTGTAAAAATGCCGGACGCTTATTTAAATAATCCGTGAGTATCGTGTTCTCTCGGCGAGTGGTCGACTTAATCGAGGCAATTTGTGTGTTCGGCCGGTCTTTACGTTCTTTTAATTGGCTCCGGGTCGATTAACTTCTTTCGGAATTTCGCTCGGGAATTAATCCTTTGAGAGATTGTTCGGCGATTTTGTTTTGCGATCGGGTTGTTTAAAGAAATCGCGGAGGCAGCTCGAAAATCGTCGATCGCTTCGCATTCACCGTTCCCCGAGAACAAAGGGAAGGAACAGACACGACAATCCATTGTTTTGTCGCTGCTGCTGCTGCTGCTGCTTCTGCTGCTGCTGGCGGCGGTGGTGCTGGTGCGCCGTATCTTTTCAGTTATGCGTATTAACGTTGATTATAGAGAAAAAAACTCGAGCATCCATTCGCTCCTTCCTCGAGACAGGTTCATTGTTCGCGGGACAAGCGATCGGGCACTTTTAAATGGCAGCGGCCGCCGTTCGCAACAGTTAATTAATACCAATTCATTAATACAGATCCCGGTTGCCGATAGTTTTCGGTGCTCGTGCGGAATTTCATCGGCGAATGAGAGATGTAAATTCGCTCGCGAAGTGAAACTCCGCGGCGCGTGTAAATTTCTTCGAACTAATTTGGACAAATTAACGGAAACAACAAGATGAGCTCGGGTATCGTTCGGGATGTCAGATATGCAGAGCTGGATTCCACGCCGACATTTTTAGGCGGCCACCGCCGCGCCGAACTCTATCTAATCGCGAAACGTTATGAAAGCGTAAACATTCGTTGACTTTTTGTTCGGCCGTGTTACTGGAACGATAACGACGATTCTTCGTTAACGAGCCGAGAAAGCGAAAACCTTTCGATGAATTAAATATTGCGCGGTTCCGTAGGAATTGTTCGGATAGGACGCCGCCGGAATCGCGAAACTTGAAACTCGTTTATACGCGGAGGAGAGAGATGTGCCAGCCTCGCGGTAGATCCATTTAGGATTGTAGAAAAATTTCCTGATCGTGTCGAAAAAACGATAAATCACCGACCGTAGACCGAAGAACAATGAGGGGGGTTTCAAGAGGTTATTTCGAAACGGATACCGAGCTTGTTCTCGCGCAAATTTTTCAACTCTTTTTTTTCGACCGAGTGAAAGCTGCGCGATCGCACCTTATGATAGGTTCATTTTGATTTAAAAAAGATTCGAACTACGACAGGTACGAACGAACGGGTACAACTACGAATGCTACGACAGATTCACAAATTCCGATGGCCGGCTTCGAGAAGAATGATTAGATTTTGAGAGGTAGATCGGAATCGATTTTAGATTCCGTTCCCGTTGGAATTTTTCAACTTTTGCGAGCTTAAATGAAAGCTGGGAGATCGCACTTTATGATAGATTGGTTTAGGTATTTCCCAAAAATGCGAGACCATGTGGAAAATTCGATAAATTCCGTTCGCTGTGTCATAGAAAAGCCATTGTGTCTTATGGTGCTTTGAATTAATTGTTGAACATGTATTTGTTTGTATTTTTGTATTTTCGCTGATTAAAATAAAAGCTGGGAGGTCGCATTTTCTGATGAATTCGTTTGAGTTTAGTAGAAAAATTTGGAAAAACACCGAAAAATTAATGAATCTCGGTGTATACCACGATGCAAAATGCGTGCATTTCCATGATTTATTTCGAATCGATCTTCAAGTGTATTACCAATGGAATTTTTAAATACACGAGGGCTTAAATTAAAGTTAAAGAAGACTGCAGCTTATAATGGAATTCGTGTAGATCTGCAGAAAATACGGGAGTATTTAATCATTCAATGATTCCCTAAGTTTACGATGTCAGAAAGTACACACTCGTATATACCGGTATAAAGTACTTGCGGCTCAATCTTTACTACGCGAACGTTACGTATCCCATAAAATCGAAGCGCTGTTCTTAAAACCGAAACGTTCGTCTTGAAATTTACGCTTGCTCCCGAACCATCGCAAGTACTTTACGCAATTCAATAAATATCGAAACAACGAAAGCAATAGATTCGGGCAAGTAAACGAAAGACAAATTCCAGACTTCCGTAGTGGAAGAGACTCGAAAGATGCTTGGATCTTCGAATTCGATTTCGTGAACGGTTCACGTAGATCCTGCATCGCTCTGGAATCTTGTCACGAGGCAAGAATCGTTCGATTCGGCACAGCCAAGGCCTCTGCTTCGATATTGCCTTGAAACCAACAGCGAAAACGCAATTGTTAATATTTCCTCCATTGTTAGGACATTCTATCGCTGTGTTGCCATTGTATTTCTGCATTCTGTTTTTTTTTCTCTATCGCAACGGATGTTTATTACTAGACTGTGGATTTTTAGTATTTATGATAAAATTGGTTTATCACAATGTAAAATACCGTAGCAACGAAAAGCAATTGAAAACTTCAATGTATTATCTTTAATCTAGTGGGATGATTGAAAGAAAAATAACGTTACTGCCTTTGGTTTCTACTCTTTGCAATTAATGGAAACAACTTTTATTTTGCATAAATATCTGAGATCTATCTACTAGTATTTATTACCACGGTAGCTATACTCCTTTATCCAAGCATTTGTTTCAACAATATGCTGGCGTTCAAACGTTCTTTCATCTGATCGTTGAATAATTTAATTACGTTATCGCCTAGCAGAAAACACGAATGAAATGTTTAATAAATAAATAAAACATCATTGGATAGAAGTGTCTTTACTATATTTGCTCTTACTCGTCTGTTCGACAGTTATTACTTTCTACTGTTTCTTCATAAAAAAAAGGCTTTCCTGCCAATGGAATATTGGAAATAAATAAATTGCTTAGCGTACTCCATTACATATGCTCATGTTAATAGCTTGAACCGAATTTTGACAAATGTTAGCATTTGTTCTAAGACCTCCGATCTATTTTCATCATACAGAGTGGGGAGGTCTAATTTATTACGCGTTCCTCTTTTATAGCGATAGTTTGCGTTCATAAAACTATCCACTATTTCTACAGAGAGAGTTTTCCGTCAACACACGACTGCAGCACGAAAATTCTTTACTTCTGAAATGAAAACTGTAAAGAATAGCGTTGCGCAACACTGATTATGTTCTCAAAATTTTCGCGTTAATTCTAGTCAAATTAGGGAGACAGGACGGGCGGACAGCGTAAAAACAAACCGTCCAAATCTGAACGAATAATTGCAGTCGAACTGTTACATAAATGAATAAATGAAAAGACCGCACCAGAGAGCCAAGGAGAGCTCGGAGCAGAACCTGTCGACATCGTGGAAAGAAAAACGACAACGCGGTAAAGAAAGAAAACGAAGAAGGGGAAGAAGAATGTTCTTTTCCGAATTCGATTCCGCGGCAAGACCGGGGCAGTCTCGCGCGCTGTCGCGAGGTTGCCATTGATTTTTCGGAAATGACTGGCCGATTACGCGAGCAGAAGCCGTCTTTACGATTTGTTTTGGCGGCGAGGTGCGCGTGAAAGAGAAACGAGGAGGAAAGAAGAAAGCGGCCGCGAGAGAAACAGCGGGGGTTGAAACCGGGGGGGGGGGGGGTGCGGGGCCGGGGCGGGGGGGGGTGGGGGGGGGGGGGGGGTGGGCGCCGTCGAGGGGAGTACCGTGGAACGGAGAGAATTGCCGAGAGACAGAGAAAGGGAGAGAGCACCCGGGGCCGGAGAGAGATAGAGACCGAGACAGGGGGACAGGGGGACAGGGGGACAGGGGGACAGGGGGACAGGGGGACAGGGAGACAGAGAGACGGAACCAGAACCAGCGCCAGGGAACGAGAGAGAGACGGAGAGAGGGACACACGGCGAAAGGGAGAGAGCGAGAGAGAAAGGAGGAAATGGCTGGTGGTTACGCATGCGCGCCTTTTTCGTCAGACAGCATTTTTAAAGATTTTTCCTCCCGTAGCAGCTTGCAGATTTAAGTCGCCAGGTCGATCCCGTCGATTCCCGAATGCCCCGAACCGCCTGCACTTCGTTACGACGCCGCGCCGCCCATTGCAACCGCCTCCAATATACGTTTTTCCCCCTTTCGTCCCCCCGCTTGGTTTTTTTCTATTTAGCTGCCCCCCCCCTCTCTCTCTCTCTCTCGCTCTCTCGTCTACTCTCTCGTCGGTTATCTCCTCCACCCCCGCCCTCGCCCCTTTAATTCCCTTATCAAAAATCGTTCCAAGCGTGGGAGTCCAGGGAACCGGAGGATCGGCTCTGCCCGTCCTCCTCCGCGTTCCTCGCGTCGAACTTAATTAATCTTTCGTAAACACCGAGCGTTTTAACACTCTGCTCAACGGACATCCACGGCAGCTGCGGAATATCGCGGATATGCGGCCTGGACAGTGTGGCGCGATTCGTCGTCTGGCCTTGTCTGTGTTTTTTTATAGTTAATGAATATGTTTCGGTGAAACGACGCATTCGCATAAAATTGTGAAGGCGTAAGAGAAGCATTCAACAGTATTTTCAAACGGTTTTCAGCTTCTCAGAGTTATCAGCCCCTTTGTCGTACTCTAACGAGTCTGAATTGTAACGGGTATTTCCTGTTTTCGTTTGTTCGCCAACGATACATAAGCGTTCAAGTAAGAGTTAAGTAAATAAAAATACAAATTTTCATTTTCTTCGAAGAAATGATTAGAATCGAAGCAGTTGTGATTATTGCATCGATGAAAATGCCGAAGCAAGGAGTTAAAAGAAGCAATGTATTTTTATCTCGATCTATCTTCCTTACGATCGTTTTGGATTTTTACTTCGCATAAACATCAGTGATGTAATCGTTACCTCTAATTTCATAAAAGATCTAGCAAGAGTGGAGAAGAACAACGCATATCTTCAATCTATATGCAACAGTGGGCAGACTTCTCGTCCTAGAGATTAATCGTGGAGATTACTGTTGAACTCTCATCGATGAAGCTTTAAATTAGGAAAATAACTAGATGCACAGGAAGGTACCTCTTTTTCGCATATACCTTGGTAGTGTGTTTCACAAAGAATAATAAGATTGAAGTGTTATTATAACAATGAGCTCATAAATACTTTTCTGAGAAGTTATAGCGAAAATACAAAATATTCTTAAAGTGTTTAAATATTTAAAAAATTCAACAATAATCTTCACGATTGGTCTTTAGAAGGAAGTTTAATGTTGCATGTTCCTTTCCGACCTTGTTGGGTCTATCACCGACTAATATAATGAGAACACAATAACTAACAACTTCCCGAAATGATTGCGAGGAATAATTAAATAAAATTAGATCGTTTCTTTTAATAACTGCGATAAGCTGAAATCAGTGTTAAAATCTTATTAAATTCTTTTTACGTCTTCACAGTGTTATATTATATTCGTCGTGAATGCATAAAATCCACACTTTGATGAATGTTTCTTCATTCCTAGAGTCATTGGTAATTTTGTTTAGTGGCTTAATTTATCAGGATCTTGAAGATTGGAGCTTCTCCTGTGTAAGGATTATCTAAAATTTGACATACAATTTTTTTTGTTTTGGCAGTTTTATGGTACCAATAGGAGGACGAAGTTTGATCCGGTAAAGCCTTTATGATGTACGCTACGTTACTGCAAAGTTGGAACGCTTTTCATTCGGAGCACTATAAACAGACTAAAATAATCGTAATGTCAAGTTTAAGAGGTTATTCTAAAGGTGCGGCTTCAATATTTAACTTCTTAGCAGAATCGGTCGCTACAACAACTTTTCATGTCTTTGAAGACGGCTCAGTTATGCGACATTTTAGGCAAATAATAATTATTCATTTGTTGTATCATGCGGCAATGTTTTCAATGAAAATGAACGATGATTTATGAAAGTAAATGTTATTGACTAAATGTTATTATAATCGCAGAGAACCATTCTACCATGTGTTTTAAAAAAAGAATCGTTTAATATTTTTCTTTTAAATTTTGTTTTGGGACTATTAGTTAATCAATTTATAATAATTTGGGAGTTGCAATGATTAATCATTGATCAGATTAATTTCTACCAAATTGTTATGAATTAGTTATAATGGTCAATCATTAATCATGTTACTTCTTGTCCAGTTATTATAAATTAGTTATAGTAACTAACGAGTTGTAATTGTTAATTGTTAATCAGATTACTTCTCACCCAATTAATCGGTAGCTCTACTGTTTTCAATAAAGCAAAAACTTTGAAAAAAACATTGAACAACCTTTTTACAGCCATTTAATCATTTTTGTTATTATTTCACCTACTTTTAAATATACACAACTGGGAACAAAATGAGCGTTACAGAGATTCTCGAAAGAAACCAATCGATGGCTGACTACTTAATTTATTGCATTGTACAAGGAATCGTTACCAATTGAAGGAGGATCTCTTCTCGAAAATATTCCGCCACCGAACGAGATATTTCCCTGATTCGCATAATGAAGCACGAAGATCGAAATTCTTGCAAGAATCCGTCAGTCTGCCGACACTATCTCCTCGTAACAGAGTAGGCAGCGTTTCGAGCGGGGGCAAAAAAAAGAAGCAGGGCCCGACTCGCTTTTTCCTCTCTTGCAGTGTGTCTGGTTCGAGAGGGCTTTTCGATCGACGAAAGCTGTTCGAGCACGTGAACAGAAAGCGTGTTCACGGGACGTTCAGGACTCTCTCCGTGTTTCCTCCGTCGATTGATTCGTCTGAGGCGGGAAGGTCGCACGAACGTTTCGGGAACAGGTGTGGTCGCGAGCGTAATTCGGGACCGCGGTTGAATGACTTCTGTTTGAACAACTGCTCCGGTGTGTAATGTACCTGTTGGCGGCTCGCCGGAACACCGCGTCGCACGCTTTCTTCCTGCAGTCTGTGAGTCTTAATTCGATTTCGATTTTTCCCTCGACCCTTTGATGTCTCGCGAGCTCCGTTCGAAACGATCGCGGTTTTATGAAACATTGTAGAACAGCACTGCCTATTACTGTTGGCTGATGAATCACTGTGTCTTTGACTTGGTTTTCAGACAAATAATTAACTTTGTGTTTATAGCGTAGAACATATTACGTTTTGTTTTGTTCCAAACTAAATACAATAAAATGGTACATATTGAAGAAGACGTATTAAATTTCCCTATTCAAAAATAAATAAAATAAAAGAATACGTATTAAATTTGTCTACTCAAAAATGAATAAAATAAAAGAATATTTTTGGTCATAATACCGTAAACCTTTAGCATATCAAAAAGTTCCAGTCATTTCTTTCTTTTGTCTCTTTTCAATCAAAGAAAGACTATTCTGTTTTAGAAGGTATCAGACAATCTACTTGTTTATCTATTTATAAGCGAGGAAATTAGTTGCAGTACATAATAGAAGGTACTAGTGCAGTAGTTATAATAGATTTGGCAATTGATTCTGACATTTAATAATAGAAAAAGGGACGATTTCGTCGAGTTTCTAAATGAGGAAATCTCTTTAATGGGAGAACGAATGATCCCACATTTTCGAAGCACCAACGAACTCCGAATGCCTCGGAATCTTGAGCGACCCTATCATAATCGTGAATGACCGTGGAGAAACGCTCGCGACGATCATAAAAGCCCGCCACGACCGGAGAACAATCCGGATCAAAGGCGGTCGTCGCGCGAAATCTGGCCGGTTTTTCGATAATTGGCGGGCGCCGGCGTGTTTAACGAAGGTCCAATTAAGTTCGGGATGCATAGGGAAGGCGGAGGAGCAGCCCGGCCGGCGAAAATTTACGAGGTCCCGCGCACGGGATCGCGGACATAACCGTGCCCTGTCTTCGCTCGAAAGTCCACGTGGCGTTTAATTGACCGGGTGAAAGCGACTTTGTCCGCTCCGAGTGAAGGCGCTGGCTCGATATGCCTGGCAGAAAACGAAAGATCGGACACTCTCGGGCCACGGAGAAACCCTACCCTCTGGGCTAGGCTTGTTCTTCTTCCTTCATTCTCGGATCAACATTTCGAATCGTTTTATAAAACCAGAAACACGCTCCTCGCTTTTTCGCGGATCGAAACGGCGATGGCCGTGCGCGATATTTTTCGAGATCTACGATCACAGTTGGGCATTAATCGAATCAAATGTTATCTGAATTGTATATCGAATAATAAATAACAAAATAAATTCTTCGAATAAAATTCTACTCGTTATCCGTGACTCGACTAAAATATGCGCAACTCCGTCTACGGTGCACAACAATGTGCAGCGAATTTTTACTTTCTACGAAAATGAAATTTGCATTTTAACTTTCATTCACGGTTGCTGAAGAAAGTTCTATTGCGCTGTACAATCAGTTTTAACTCGGATTCTCTGTTTTTAAATAAATTGAGAAACATTTCTGGAAAGTGGTTCATCAACCCTCGTAAGGCCATTTTAACGATTCACGATATCTATTTATAACGTCTAATTTATTTGATTCAATGCTTGCAAATCTTGTAATTAGGTGAACGGTTTAAATACTGTCGGTTAAAACGGGGCAAAGATTAAGCTCATTTCGCTCTCTGTAAAGAATTGTTAACGTGACAGAATGATCTGCTCAAATTTGGAATTTAATTTTTTCACTGATTTAGTTTCCGCTAAATTTTACGTTAATTTTTACGATAATTTGTACGTCTTTCTTGCTTTCTTAAACATTTAATTTAATTTTCTTATTTTAATTTGTTTAAACAATAGTAATTTTTCATTGTTATATTAATCACATTGTTATTTCTTTATTTTCCGCAAGTGAGACGGAAAAAGAATGGCCAAAGTCAGAAATTTGCGCATTTATGCCGACGGGGGAAATACCGACGAATTCATTCGAAATTCCAAGTTATGACAAATGCGTAAAACCTCGCAATCCGTCAATGCTCATCGAACGGTATTCACGGCGAGAGATTTGCGAGCACCTAGATCGTTTCGAGCATAGAATCTGGTCCCGAGCAACACGTACCGGCGCGGCGGTTAAACGCTCATGAAAACTTTATGAGAAGATTAAGGTCAGTTTATCGCGGCCCGATCCCGAGTTCCGAGGAATTTCGGTAGCGATAGGAAGCGGAGCGGCACGCGTGAGTCCCGCGAGCGGGAAAAGCTGGGCGAATAGCGCTCTCCTCTCTCGCGAACGAGCGAACCTTCTCCCGCGAGCGAAGAAGAGGGATATTGCCGTTCGAGAACGGGCCGTGTGCTAGGAAAAAGTTCATTGACGCGTTGCACGGTTGAGTGAAAGCATCGGTTTGTCCATTCAATTAGTCTCCTCCCCACGGTAATGCTGCTCGTCCACGCTCACCGTCGCATTCCCAATAGAAATGACTTATTGCGACGGGTGACCCTCTGAATAATCGTCCACGTGTGGATCTAATGGCTAATAACGCACGCGACAAGTGCCACCTTGTCTACGGGAGAGTCCGGAGACCCGTACCGAATGGTCTTGATGGACAGGTCTGTGTACCTCGGATTAGCGACAGGATAAGCTCGCTTCTTAAACAACTTACACGGGGAGAAATTATTTCGAGTGTTGCCGACGCGAGTAGTAATAATTTAAACATTAGGTGGCTTTATTTCAGAAATATATAGTAATACTTACTTTAACTAAAAGTAAAATAATAACAAAAAATCAGTTATATAGAAATTGAGTTATCGTCTTCGTTGTCGCGATGCAAACTTTTATCCTACGTGAAGAGGTCTATTTTGACTCAAAAGTATTTCGAGTGGCATCGATGCAAACGAATATTGTAATTTCAAAATTGACAGCTCCTAGGCTCGTGGAAGGAGGACCGTATATTTTCGATAGCAAACGAAGCTCTGAACGTGGATTGGCGTGGAAAACGGCGCTCCTTGAACTACGGAGAGGAAAGTGAAGGCTTAAACCGAGGTAGTAGATTATTCTCGAGAAAAGCGACTTGTGAAATATTGGAACAGTTTGTACGATAATAGTAGTAATTTTTAATTCATACATGCGGATAAAGCTCTTTGTTACAAAAGAAGAGATTTTGTGCAGCCGAGTATAAAAAAATAAAAGTATATAATGTTAATTTTAAATTTCGCGCCATTAAAATTTTTTTTTATCAGATTGCTATATACTATTTGAATTTAACATCATTATTTATTGTTAAAACGTATTACAAATTTAGTGAATCTTATACGTAAATTAGAAGAAAACTTCGTGCAGAGTATACAAGAGAAAACTGTGCATCGAGTATGTAAATTGAAAGAATAAGTAAAAAATTTGAAGAAAGTGATTCGCTTGTAGATAAAGTTAGTATACATGCAATTGTAGTGCCTTCTTTGGAACGAACACTGCCGGAGGATTTTTGCTGCCGATGTCATCGGTCGGACGATTTTTATTCGTTGCCGATCGCGCAGTAGGATAAGCTATTACAAACTCGAACAAAGTGTCGCCTCGGTTCTGTGCCCACGGTGTCCCATTGAGTTGGACTTGTAACACTTGTCCGACGTTCCCCTGGTTAACATACCGGACGCGGTTGCAACTCATTCCCATTCCGAATCGACGGAGGATCGGTTATTTTGCCGCGTCCTTGTCGCGGCCACGGCGAGTGCGCGCGACTCCTCACCGAGCCCCGCTTAAGATTCTCCAGGAACGCGGCTGATTTAATCGTACGCGGATAACAATACCCGCGGCTGCACGCGACTGGGCATATTGAACTTTCGCGTCGTGAGAAGAAATAGAAATGGCCGTTTAGCCGATAACGCCCTCCCCCTCGCGAGACAACCCCTCCGCCGCCTCCTTCGCCACCCACCGCGGCCTTCTCTCGCCCTCCGACTGCACCTCCTCGTTTCTCACCTCGTCCTTTTTTATGCCGCGGGAGGATCCGCAGGGCTGTGCCCGCTTAATCGTTCTATAACACCTGCGTGCCGATGAAATACCCGAACAACAGACCGCCGTTCGCTTTTCCTCGACAGTTTATTAATGTTTCGATAACTCCGCGGGACCATGGGCCGGTTCCAAATTGGTCGATTAGAGTGGTGGAGCCAGTTACTGCCGGCTAGCCAATTGTTGTGCCTTTCATTCATTGCCAACCACTTTTTATTTATCGTATAATACATGTCAAGTGTGTTTATCTAAATTTAATTGATTATTTCCTTGTTAAAAAACATGTAGGAGATGAAAAATTGTTAAAGTACCAGAAATATTATTTTAATTTCTTGATACCGAATTTGCGAAATTTTCTATAGAGATTATATGTCTGAAAAGGCTTCAAAAAATACTGGACGAACGGAGATCAATATTCAGTGAGATGAATCGTTCTGAATTTTAGCTCTGAATTCAAAATAGCTTTTTCTGATTTACAGTACTTTTCATTTCGTATGACATAAGTGGATTTTATATTTACATATAATTTAGTATCGCGACACGCGCAGCAATTACGTTTTCAACAGTTTTTAAGATGTAAAAAAAATCTGATAAATTTTAAATTATTTCGGAAACGTTATATAACAATTTTAAATGGTGGGTCGGAGTCCACCAGTCGAGTATAAAGGGTTAATTGTATTGATGATACGTGTTAAGATTACGGAGAAACGAAATACTGATTGTATACATGAATTTTTGTTTTTAGTTACAATTTCGATAGTTTATGTATTAAGCACAGTAACTGAATCTATTTATCGCTGAATGCGTTAGTTACTGTGCTGTGTATCATAAAACAGGCCTACATAATTTTAAATCATTTCCGTTATACTTTTAAAAGGGTGACCTGTTATTACATTACATTTTTTTTTTATAGAATATAAGGTTTATAAAAGTATGTTTAAACTTATATATTACGTAGCACGCTTCGACGTCGAGGAAACGCGTTTCTTTAGCTTTGATTTCACGGTATTGCGGTTTTATTCGGTACCCGTTCATATATTTATTTAACGTGTATTCATTCTACGTTTTTAACTTGAGAAGATTTTCATGGAGGACAAAGTAATTTGTGGTCTACGTCCTGGCTCTTTAAATTTCATGGAGTACAACTGACTGAGAAGCAAATCTCTGTGCATTTTGAAAAAAATTTGAGCTTCTATACCTCGAATGAATTTTTCGTTTAATTCCTGTCTACGGAAAATATAAAACTAGAATAGCGGACGAAAAAGTTGTTAACACTAAACACGCCGATCATTAACACGATCTATGCCAAGCTATTTTTATTCGACTCTTTAATCTACTCATTTGTTATTTTACCGAAACTTGGAATACTATGTGTAATTATTAACTATCGTATATATAACAATGAAATAAAATTCTTTATTTGTACTTATTTCGGTGTATATTTCCGTCCAGTTTAAAAGATGGCACGCTCCATAAAAGCATAAAAATTGTCTCCATTAATTGGATAATGCAGTATGTACGTCGGAATTTATCTCCTATCTTAATCACGTCAATAAATTGGAAGTAACACACGAGTATCTTTAAATTCATAAAAACTGTTTACTGTTCTATACATTTCTATCTAAATTCATAAAAATCTATTAACGATGGACCAACAATAATGTGTCTATTTATGGAAAGTTCATTTTTGGAAGAATAGCACAATAAAATATACCCATAACGATGCTGATAATTGTAGTCTCTAATTCGTAGAAAGACGTTCCAATCTTCTTGAAAAATGTCGAAGGCGCGAATAAACCGCGCCGATAGTATGCACGCGGATTATAAAACTTCGCGGAGGACCTTGGTCCGAAGTCGAGGATCATAACCGAGACTAGAAGGTCGAAGCTCAAAGTCCTGATACGTCGAAAGCGAAAGCGCACGACTTATGGCTCTTTTGTTGTACGTCCCAGACGATTCATCGAAAGGAAAAATAAGGGATTCTGGAGCTTGTGACCCATTGTCGAGGTTCTGGAACCGTGAAACCTCGCGAGACGTTCGAGAGTGTTGGCGAGGCCTAATTAATGAGGGTGGTAGTACGAAAGACAACGGGCCGGGCTCATTGACACGTCGACACCGAATTCTGTGCGAGCCTCGTAGCTTTTTCTGGGGTCGTCGCACCGGCTGTATACATATATGCATGTATGCATCGAACTTCCACGCTGCTTCAAGAAATAGAAAAGAAGGTTCGTCGATAACACGCCTTGCCTCCGTCTACTGCACGAACGGCTGCCACTTTTTCGGCTGTATCTATTCGATGTCCGATCCCGTAGGAAGCTTCCATTTCTCGAATTCTTAAGCTAGTTTCTTCGTCGCTTGCACCTAATGATTTTTTTTGTGAGTGTTCTAGCGTAGTGGAACCAGTTACGGTTGGGGTAACTTATGTATTGTTTAGTAACCTGTGTATTGGTAAAAACCGTGTTAAGATTATGGAGAAACGAAACACTGATTGTATACATGAATTTTTGTAATTTTGTATCGTGTGTATCGTTTGATAACTATATTTATTGTTAAGATAACTTAGAATTCATTTAATTTATTATATTGAATTGCCGCAAGAGTAATTCGGTTTTTTATTGTAAATTAGTTTCGCAACAATCCAACAGTAACTTTATAATATATATCTCACTTGTCTTGTTGAGAAATTCGCATGCATAAATTATATTTTAAAGCGTAAACAACTTTTTCAAATACGTCACTTACGCCACCATAATCTTAATCCATTCAAATAAATATTGAAATTCGGGGTAACGGATCAATCAGGCTTATTTTCGTCTGCAGTAACGAAACGATGGAAATCGCCTTTGTCTCCAGACATCGTTCAGTACTCATAGTTTTTCTTTTTGAAAAATATTCAAGGGGCAAGACGAGATAAAACTTGAGGGCCGGTATTTTACACCGACCGATTACATTTGCGTTCCGAAGGCCAGAGTTTATTACGTTTGCACAAGTGCATACCGAAATTATATCATTTTCACTGGAACGCACAATAATTCTCTCGAAAAAATACAGGTACAGCATATTCTCGCGAATAACTCGCATTTTATAGAACAGCATTACTTTCACCCGCAACAATTAGACAGCAGTATCACTTTCTCGGTTACTTCCACTCGATAGTTCGCCTCGTAAAATTTCGGAGGGCCAAGAAAACGGATTACTCGTACGAATGATCTACATCCTCAGTCGGTAACAGAGTTTCTTGTATCTTGAGCGGAAAATCGCGTCGTTTTCTGCAAGCCCAGCACGACGAGTGTTCAGGTCGCTTTATAATCACTTCTGCTTGATAATTCTCCTCTGAATTTTCGGCGGTCCAAGAGAAAGAGTAGGCTCACAAATCATTTACACTTTCAAGAACAGAATTCCTTTTGCTTCGTCGTGAGTAATGGTCCTGACCTAGCGTTACCTTCTGCCGTTGGCGGTGCTGCACGAAAGGTACCCGGGTCACTTTATAATCAACGTTCCTTGACAAACCTGTTCGAAAATTTCGGAGGCCCGAGATGAGGAGCGGGGTCGCGAGTCATTTGCATTTTTATCGCAGCGATTATACTTTCGGAATAGTCGATGGGGGAAAGAAATTTCCATTCGGCTCATCTATTTCTTATAATCGATGCCGGCAAACATTCACCGAGAAATTATCACAGAAAACGTTTCATTAATTCGGTCACATTACAGGTACGTATTATTGCGAGCATTGCGATTTCTTTCACGGTTTCCTTGATTAGCACACTGTTTCGTCATTAAGCAATTCCTAAATATTAATAGGAGAGCAGAATTTCATGTCGACTTAGGGAAAGTGCACAACACTTACACTTACCAACAAAAGTTAAGACACTTCAAGTATCGTTAACATTTGAATAAAACTTGATATTTTGATAAATATATGTCTTATTCAATGGAAAGTACATATACATATATGTATATTGTAATATTATTTTATTTTGCGCACACGACAAATAAAACAAGTAATTAAAGTAAAAATGAAAATCAGAATACAAAACACAAGAATAAAATAGATTTAACAATAAAGAGAAAAGTAAAAATACAAAAATATTTTATTCTGTTCAAAACTGCTTCAGTGCACAAATCAGTGTAACGTACGATTAAATGTTAAATTTATGTTCGTTTTTTATTGTTTTCGTCAAGCATGTTTTTGAGATTCTCACAATGTTCTGAGTGTCTAGACGGTGATGCCTCGAGAGAGAGAGAGAGAGAGAGAGAGAGAGAGAAAGAGAGAGAGAGAATAACACGGACGCTGATTTATCGGAGTTATGCGAGAAACTTCGATCCGAGCCAAGAAACACACGTTCGCGGCGCGGGACAGCAATGCAGCGGCACGAGCGAGACGAGCCGATTATTTACAAGGAATCATTCATAAGTCCCTTTTAATGTCGGGGCGATCGCGCGCTGGGGTTAAGTTTAGTGATAAAGCGGCGCCAGAATGCGTCCATTGTTCGGGGCTTTCGCGAAAGCTCGGCTGAAGATCGCGTGACTTTAGCGGCGCCTACTTCGAGCAACAGATAGATCGCCGTAAAGCGAATCCGAAAATGATCGGTGCTGGAACAACAAAAGAAGGGAGCGTGCGAAAGTATCGTACATTTTTTTTTTTTGCGAAACATGTCTGGCAGTTCAAGCTCAGTGAATGATTTTTCGTCTGCTTACGAACCTTTGAAGTGTTTTTTTTTTGACTTAAGAAAATACGATTTTAACACTATGCACTGTATATTTAATATATAATAAAAATATATATTTATTATATTTCATATTGAACTTTTGTTATATTCTAACTATCTATTTATAACTATCATTCACAGCAGCGTAATGATTTTTATCTCGTTCGACTCTGTACAAGTGAAATCACAATTTTTGCACAACTGTAAAAGGAACTTCTGATGAAAATGTATCTCTTCTTTTAATTGTTTTAATGTAGAAAATTTATCGATATTCTCCAGTTCTACATTTCTTTTATAAAAGCATAAAATCCGCAGTCTAATTCTAACATGTTAATATTTATAAACATATTCGTTCGCCTTCGGTGTTGTTAAGTGTCACACTCTAAATAAAGTATTAAAACTATTTTTCTTATGTGATCAAAATTGCACCAAATTCACAACTTATTAGCGACTCTTTCATGTTTACATTACATTACTAATCATTTAGTTGATATTGAGATTTATTTATTATTTCTTTAATGACGAGGTTTAGTTATTATTTCATTGGGATCTCTGACTAAACGTCTCAACTAACTTTCAATTATTTGCAAATAATCCATTATAATTTCATGATACATTAAAATGTTATCAACACACTCACCTCTAATTAGCGATATGAAGAGCCGTAGAGATGAACATCGAGTTAGACTGCAATATGTCTTGCATGGCATTGAAGAGAATTACAAATTCTCATTTACGGAAGTTCGAAGTTTTCGAGCGGTAATTATTTGCCGGCAATATTTCAATTTTGTTTGAGTTTTAATCGCCGCTTTGAACAAACAGGTGTGTATCGACAGGCTCGGATAAATGGTCTCCTGCTGGTTTCGCTGAATGCACGGGCAATCGAGTCTGTATTGAGTCTGTGCACTGCTCGCTCATTCTACTTTACGCATAATAATTGCGTGTGCGAACAATGACTTTTCGGAATTGTTACAATTATTATAGAATTAAAACGCGAAAGTGCCGAAAGGGTTATTATTCGAGATGAATGAATACGAAATGTTAATTCTGTACACTCGGAAAATGTTTGACATATACTTGACAATTGAAATAAAAATCATTACAAGTCTGTGAAGTTTTAGAGAAATTTTATAAATAGAAGATTTTGTCCTTTTCTTCATGTATTTTACGTGATTGTCTTACAGAGTAAAAAAAAATAGTTGAGTGTTGCCGTGTCGACGACATCCGAGTGGTCCATCATATGTGGTCTTTTCTCAAAAGATGCAACTTTAACGTTTAGTACTTACAATACTTATCAAATTATACATCGTTGCGAATTTCGCTTACTCTGTGTCACGTGTCATGACATTTTATTTACAATCTTGCAATACCTAATTATAAGCAATCGTTACTTATATAACAGATATTTGGTGTCAATAGTAGTTCGCTCGGAGAACCGATCTCGTCTGACGACTGTTCGCCGATGCAACAGTTACGTGGCAACCCTTATCTTCCATTATTTCCTTAGGGGTTGTCCAGCACTGGCCAGTTTTATATTACAACGACTCGATTTGGACAAGTCGTCGCAACAATATAATATGTACACATATCATTGTCATAAATTAATAGTGAGACAATTCAGAAAGATGACAAATTACGGTAAATAGTATTATCTGGATAATGCGACACTGACTTATTTTTAAATCTAATTCAAATGTTTAATTTATTCATTCTTTGTATCTGAAGAAATATTGAAACATTCAAATATCTATATTTATGTAGATTTTCTTTTTATTACATTTGTTTATGTTTATATTTATATTTGTTTTATTTTATTTTTTCGACGCACATTTACAACAAAACTCAATGAAAATAATATTTCATTATTTCCGAAACCGAATTACTATTGGAAAAATTAAACTTTAACCCTTCACACTCGAAGGCATTTTAGCTCTAACTTCATAATAGAGTTTTAGACTTGCAGTATTTCCATTTTATATGACCCAAGCGCACTTTATAAACACATATGAAATGGAATATTGCGACTCGTGCAACTATTACAATTTTAACAGTTTCTAAATTAGAAACAAATCCGACGACGTTAAAATTAATTTGAAATGTTATGTAACAATTTTAAATGATGAGTCGAAGTCATCACCCCGAGCGCAGTGGGTTAAATTCCTTTCTCTTTAAACATCGTTATTTAGACATATCTCAGTATCGAATTAGAGCCGCGACGTAGCTGGTTAAATTTGAATATGTAATTGAAAAAGTATATAATATAACAAGTAAAACAATAAAACAAATAAAATAACAATATTGGCTATTAACAAATAGAATAAATATAATAAATAAAGCACAGTAATAAGTTAGTAAAATGTTACGCGTTAAAATTACATATGACAAGTGAAATAATATATCCTGACTAGATTGTGTAGAAAATCAAATAAAACATCTTTTTTCGTCTCCTAAGAACAGAATGCTCTCGGTGATCGAGTTTCAACGATCGATTATTCTTGTCGCGGTCCGCGAAAGGATCCTTGGAAGTCTGCGGTGCCGGGGGTCGAGGGTGAGAAGCCCGTCGTGGGGGTGGAATCGCGTCGGGAGGGCCGCGCGCCGGCAGTACTCAGGAGTTAAAATCACTCGTGGCGCTCGCGGGAAACATTCATTTGCAAGAGCAAACATTCGTCGCTATTTATCGAGTGTCAGAGGGAATACCTGCGGCCCATTTTCGTATCGAGCGCCGAAGGGACCGGCGGCGCGGAGCGGGATCGAGCGCGGCGCGGAACCGAAAGAGACGAAAAAACACGAATCGGGCGCAACAAAAACATAACTTTTCCGCGATGGCGGCGCGAAGGGTGCTCGAGGAACGAGTGGGTCCTTCTCTAGTATTCCATCGGTGTTATATAGCTCGTCAGATCGAATGTTTGTTTTCAGAAAAATAGACAGAAACGAGACGCGGAGAGTGCGCGGCTACCGCCGACGCTCCGCTCCGCTACGAACACGCTATTCGCCTGTAACACGCATTCACGAAGCCGAAACGTCGCCCCGTTGTATTTTTTTCCTTTTTTCCCAGCGACTTTTTTTTTGCTTCGCTTTTGTTTTACTCCTCGGGCTTTGTCCCGTCCTTTATTATCCCGGTCTGTAGACACTTTGTTGTTTTTCAACACTTCTCGCGCGCGACGCCAGCGCCGTTGTTTCACGGACGAACGCCGGCCGATGGTTCGACGCGAAGATCCTTCGATCCTCCGATCCTCCGCGGTATTATCATTGTCGTGGCATCTACTACATTGTGCTGCTGCGGCCGTCGCGGAACCGTTGCGAAATAGTGCGCGTAATTTCGCGGGAACCCGCTGCACGATCGTCAACTTGTTCGAGAATTAACACATTATATGTGGGAGAAGTATTAGTACCTTTTTAAAAATTTAATTGTTTTAAATGTTCGCTATATACTTGAATGAATTCCCCTTTACAATCTAAAAAAGTCTCGTGCGATATCAACATTTCATTCGAAGAAATGGGAGAAAATATTGGTGTCACAAGGAGGAACTTAACACCGAAGAATCCATTCGAAAATGATAAACAATATTCTAATAATTAATAAATTGAGCCTCGTACGTTTAGTTGGTATTTCAATTTCATTTATTCAATTATTTTAAACTGCAGCCAACGCGTCGATAACATTATCCTATGGCAATTATTAGAAAATGCATACCTTACTGTATAATTTGACCATAAAATTTATACATTTCATGACATAAATTTCATGACATTTCGTTTAAATTCAGTGAAAATAGACGTGGGTAAACGCGAAGAATTTATCAAGGAATGTAAAAACGATACCAAGAAATTAATACTGTAGACTCCACTCCAGTATGATAAGTTAGAGTCCAGTAATTAGCAAATTGATTCTCGTGTGAACATCCACATAATTCGCGCGAAATTGCGGTAATTCGAGTGACAAACGAATGTGGAAGACAGGTGTAGAACGGTAAAAAGAAAGCAACGATGTCGTGAGGAAAGAGATTAACACTTGGGATTTAAAAATGACGATGCTCGAATATCGTGAGAATAAGGCAGTGTTGACGAATTACAGGTGTTGACGAGCAAGCGCACAGTGGAAAAGTGATGCTCATTGTAAAGAGAAGTAGCGGCGGAAATAAAAAGAGAAACGAGTTACAATATCGCGGACCAGAGCCGAGCAAAGTTGCAGTGACGGTGAAAGAACTGAAGTAAGGTTTCTCCGAACAGGATACAGAAAAATATCAGAGACAATGCGACGGCCTAACACCGTCGACCTTAAACCAACAATAGTGTACTATTTCTCAAGACTCAAGTCAAAGGGAAATAAAACTATCATACTATTAATAATGTAACAATAATTAAGATGGCATACTGTTTCATCTCCTTCTGCGTATTATTGAATTTCGCCAAAATTAATTGACCACTTTGAGTATGAAAAAAATATTTGAAAATTAGTAAAATCTTATTGACACAGGTGGCTGTTTGTGACAATTGTGTTGCAACGCCTATATATTGGCACAGATCGTCGCAGCTGATCGTATCGCCAGCATTTCAACTGCGCGATCGCGACACAACCAAGATCCGACACGTACTGGTGAACGTTCGCAGAACAACTAAACTGTCCTCAGATCGTATTATTACTTGGGTGACGGGCCCATTTTCCAGGTAGATTCATGGGCGCAACCCCCACTCACTATTTCACATTGTATCGATCTTTTTTTCGCCTGTTTCTTACACCATCAACTCGACCCATTCACTCGTCCCATTCATTTTATCCTTTCCCTCGCTTTGATCTTCTTCGCGCTATTCATTTTTCTCCCGTCTGCTTGTTCCGACCATTATTTAATGCACTGTTGCGTACTGTTACACGTTCTCCAGCCTTCTCTTCCTTGTCTTTCTCATTCTCAGTCAACCTTCCACGCTTTTATCCCGTGCTGCAATTCCATATACGATTCTAAGATTCCTAAAAGCTCGCAGTCTTCGCCGGATTTGTCTATCGGCCTTGCTTAAATTCTTATCAAATCCTAATCACGCAGTACTGCTTCGAATTAGAACATCGCTCTACCACGTACGTTGCTAAAATAAACAATTCGAAATAACAGGTGCAGCGGAAGAAAACATATCCGATGTCAATAATACTCGAATCAACCTTACGAGACTCAGATAGTCGACGTTAATACTGTTCGGAAAACGTGCTTTATAAAAGCGGACATTTGAAATATTATTTCACGTAACACATTATTTTATTTTATTATTATTTCCGCGCCTGTGATCGTTTGTGAAGTAGCCTTATTTAAAATATTATTTTAAATGGCATGATATTTTGTTTCGTAATTATTTGAAATAATTATTTCAGATAATTGTGGAATTCTTCTCGAAAACGATACGGGAAACTAATAGTCAGCCCTGTATTTTTTTTATACCGAAATTATGGAACAATGATTTTCTTTTGCAATAATATTAGACGGCGGCAGACAAAAATCTCTTAACAATGAACTTTTTGTGGAAAGAATTTTTCTCAAAGCAAATGGCCGAAGACTACATAAAATAAAATCATTTTATTGTATATTATTGTACGAATTATATCTTTCCGATGAGAGTTTGTTAATAGTAGTTGGGCTTTTACCATAATTTGAAAGCCAGTTTGCAGTTCTATTTAATTTTAAATCTCATTTAAAACGGATTCACGTCGTTGAGTAATGCAATACATACGTATATTGTATTTTATTTTATGCTTTTTCTGAACGTTATTGGGACCTCTGTAAAAATTTTTAATTAAGAAACAAATGTTATTATTGTAAATAAATGTTACTCGTGTTATTCAATCGTGGGAATAAAACATCAAACACCGAATCATTATGTAGAAGTACGTTCGATGCAATAAAGCCGATATTAATGAAACAAACATTGCACGTGACGCATTTTTCTGTATTTTGTATAAAAATGCTCGTAGACTTTGTGTGCAAATGATACGACTGTGTTTGTATAAATTATCCAAATACATTTGAACAAACATCAGAGAGATAACACATGCATACAGCACAATTCTGCGTATTTTTTTTTATAAGTGTCAAATACAATCAGCATACAATAGTGTGCAGTAATTATTATGCTATTCAGAGTTGAAACAGGTGTGTTTGTACTCGACAACCGTATAATAATAATAATTTTATTTATCGACGGGATAAATAAGAGATAATAATAATGTAGCAGTTACACGAGGACGAATGAAATGCAAAACCTTATTATTAACGGACTGTGGATCTTTATGCAAAATAAAAATTTTCTTTGTAAATTGCAATAAATAAGAACAAGACAAAAATTTCGTTTTTCGTTAATACTAGAACTACCACATTATTCTGACTGATATGTAGTTTTTCTACGATACCTAACACTATGAAAACGTTTTTCTTAGAAATATTTATATGAACCTCTTCATTGTAGTATATATTATAACAAAAGTCATAGGAAGTTTAAACAAAACCTGTCTTGACATTGTTATAAAACAGTATACAATAGTCACGTATAGGGCTCGGTAATTCTAGTCTTAATAGTTTTCACGAGTTATTAATAATATACAGTGTGTCTCCGGGCCAAATCGCCAAACTTAAGTATAAATTTAGTACTCTAAAACAAAAAGAAATTTTGCTCGGGATGTATACTCTTGCTTTCTTCAAGAGACATTCACTACTATAATTGTAGAACTTAGCAATGTATGCCGTCGATATAATTCAGATTTGTTAAGTAAATTCCAAGAAAAATTGTTGTATTTATTATAAGAATAATTATGAAAATAATTGTAATTATTTCATATGTCACAGATAAAAGATAAAACGGATACCTTGTTACACGTTTGCATTATTCTCAATTTTAGTGTTTGTCGATAGTTCCTAGAACGAATGGTAGATGATTTGTTCGCAGTGCAAACGGCAACACGGCGATCGTTCATGTTGGAAGCACGGATATTTCAAGTATCCGTTTCTGACTCTCGATAACTTTAGAAACAGATATCTCTTGAAGGAAGCATTCCTTCCAATGGGAAAATCTGTTTGTTTTAAAGTCCTAAATTTATACCTAAAGTTTGGCGATTTAACCCGGGAACACCCAGTATAGATAATCTCAAGTTCTTTTAATCTTTCTTTTGTTCCAAATTAGACCAATCCATCTCTATCACGGTGGCATAAAATCCGCGAGTGTAATCGTTAGTATTACATGCAAAAATCCTTTTTATAATATTCATTTAGTTGCGAGGGTGAGCGGACTTACGATAGCCGATCGGCCGGCGAAATCTAAACTCGAGCACGTCGTCGGTCCCGCTTCGCCGGTAGCCGGCATTCTTTTATCTCGCGATACAACACGCCCGAGTCGGTGCGCGTCGATCTCCAATTTGATTCCCCCTCCCCCGTCTTCTCGAGCAGATCGTCCTTGTAACCGAGTACCAGGGCTTATCAAAATCGTTACGCGAAACGAACATACAAGAGCGACGGCCAGGGGGCTCTAACTTTCAATCCGGCGAGGTTAAACGAGATCGCGGAGTCGATACAGTGGCCGGCGATCTTGGCGGCGTCGCGGCCGATGATAAATCAACGATCCATCGCGGCTCGTGGATCGCCGCGAATCTGCAGCTCGCGGGATTTCGGATTTTACGCGCGTAAGTGTCTGCTGATACGGAGCCGCGCGCTCGCGCGCGCGTTCCCTTATCAGCCAGAAGTCACACGATAAACCCGACGACGTTTATTCTCCAAATAATCGCGAATCTTCGCGACGTGGTTATTCAATAGGCAGAGCTAATCTGACGGGCCACACGCCGAGGAAACCAGATTCGATCGAGAAATCTGCTTGGTCGATCGCCGAAAATTTGCAAGAACGGTGCTAGGCGAATTCCACGTTCGGACGATCGCCGATTTATGCTAAATATTTGTTCAGAAGAATTTAATTCGAGCGGTCTTTCAATAGCCTTCGAGTGAAAGGATTATTAAAAATTTCCTGCGTCAACGAAACGAATATTCGCTTCTCTTTTTAATGTCTCGAGCTCTTCCAATCTTTCTGTCGCTTCATATCTGCTCTCGATTCTCTACTTCTGGAATTGTATTTTATTTAGTCGAGATTTTTTGTAAAAATTATCAAGTCGTACAGCCCGTATCGTTCATATTTGAATATAAGGTAATTTACGTAACTTTAAACTACCCAATATCAATCTCTAGATATGCATCAGTGTATTTATATTTTTTAACGAAAATGAACGTACTCTGGCGTATGGAGTTAGATTGGAAAATTATCATTGCATTTATCAAAAGTCTTTCGATGTTTGTACTGCATCGAAGAGTATAATGTGCGATAATTTTCCTTGAAATAATAATTTCTAAAGAACTTGTTAAACTCTATTGACCTAAACAATTTTATAGATTATGGATGTGCGAATATTATGGTTTTCGAACAATTTTATAAGAAATTCTCCATGGTTGATCTTCGATTTCGAAAGAACTAAAGTGATACAAGAGAAGCAGAGTGATATAATTTCACCGCATTGTAAACAAAAGCGGAGTTAACATTGAAATGCAATAACAAAGTTGCACGAAGCTATAAAATGTTGACATTTTTAAATTCAATGCATTTGCAAACAGTCGCTACTATAATGCTAACAGTTTCGCATGCAAATCGGAGAGATGCCTTTCGTGGTAGGCGACGTTGATAAGCCGACGGATCCACCGGCAACCATAAGTCACAAAACACCTGGTTATATGGTAGATACAGATTAGGCGGTACAATGTATTTTTGAATCCCGGTGTGAGCCTCGTTTATTTGCGATCATCTATAAATAGACGGCGGTTATTTATGCGTATATGTCTAACTACGATTTGTAGGATTTAGGAGAATAATTGCGTCGACAAATGTTTGCGATTACTCTACCTTGTTTTCATCGTGGGGGCAATTCTGGATTCAAACAGTCGAGAAGACAATGATGCGTACTGTACAACGAGGTGTTAACACGAAGCAATTTTCAGTTTCCGACGCTGTAATGCAGGAGATTGATGTCTTTGATGAGCATGCGATGCCTGTGACGAGCACTTGTTGTCTATGCATAGTGCAGTTGCTTATTAGAGCACCTAGATCAGCGTCTATAATAATCTCCAGAAGTCGAGTCAACCTACACATCGCTTCGATAAAAACCGTCAAGCAAGAGAACTGTCTTAGAATCAACTTTTTAAAAGACTGGACACGATCCGATTATTCTATCCTGAATGAAATTGTTTCTTCCGTGCAGTTTTATTAGAAATTAGCTAAGTTGTGCCCGTGATGCGGTTGGATTGCATACCGACCGTATGAAATCTCGAAAATTGAAGACACCAAGATGAAAATCATGATTGTAAGAAAATAACAAACACCTAACCTTCGTCTACCATAAAAGTAGCTCTTCTTTGGATACGTTTCTGCGAAACATGCGCCGAAATATTAGCTAAACGGATTTTAGGTTGGGGGTAGGACGCTAAACAGAGCAACAATCGCTTTCTTTCACGAAAAATGAAGAGAAAGAGATCAAAATTATGGTTCCAGCGCAGACTCCTAGCTTTCTTTTATCGTTAAGAAAGTTATTCTTTGAATGGAATTCTGCAAAACGAAGATCGAAAAATGAGCTAAACAGAGTCTTTATTGGACAGGGTGTTAAAAAGGGCAAAGAACGCGTTCTTTCACGAAGAATCAAGTGAAAGAGATAAGAAACAGGGTTCCAGCAGAAAGACAGTCTTCCAGTCCTGACCTATCCCGAACGAAGTAGCTTTTATGGTGCAATTTATAAATAAGTGGGCTAGAATCATAGACGGCGTAAGTCACATTTTCCTCATTGAGAGAAGCGAGGAATGTTACCGTTTATTAATATGCGTGTTGCTTGCTGACCAAATTTATTGTTCAGATGTTTTACAGTTAATTTAATTTGCGGCAATTTTATCATTTATTTCACTCGTATTTTGAACATTCTGGCAAGCACAAATTACATTTTAAGATAGGGCCATAATTACGGAGACTGTCCAGAATAACATTTTCATTTCTTTTAACGATAATCACAATAATACGGCAAAGAATTATAAGCGATAACAGATTAATATAATATTTGATGTTATATTAATAGAACAAAATCAGTCATGTAATCTACTTGTTTACTACAAGTTCTAAAATAACTATTAAATAGTATCTGTTAATGTAGATACTAGTTGCGTGTTTGCCGGTAATTTACGCTCACCGATATCGAATGTATGTAAATGGTGATAAGTTTAAACAGTCAATTATCGGACCACTAAAACAGTTTTTTCATATTATAAAAATCATTCGATTTTGTAATGAAATTAGGAATGGTTATCGAATAAATAGACTAATGTATTATTGGTACACGATTCGGAACTCTCGGCATAAATGATAGAAGTACGGTCCGTACACTATGTTTAATATAATTTATATACTTTGACAGTTTCATTTAAGTTGGATAGGTTATCGGAAAGTTAATTTAGTATAAATATATTTAAAAATGAGAGAAAAACAAAATAGAAATATTTGGTGCTTCTCCGTATTTCAGTGACGACTACTGATACAAGTATCTTCTCGAATCATCGGCAATTGGCAAATTTACATTATTTTTATTTTACGTTAAATTCATATCAAATTGAAGCGTTCGATGTCGAAGAAGAAAACTACCACTTCGTTGACTAATAAGAGAATCAAGCAATGCAAAATGCAAGAAACAGTTCACTTTCATGTAAATTCTAGCTGAAAGTATAGGGTTGTTGCAAAAATAATTTCGCCTTTCCAAATAGATGCCTTCCAAAAAGACTAATATTATTTTTGTAATAACCTAATATATGGATGAACGGAAAGTTATTAACATTGGAACTGAATTTATTTAAACTTCGTCTCGTTTGTATTATAATGTAAGCTTGAATGGAGAAATTCATATAAAGATTTCTGAAAAAACATCGTTACGATATCGAGAATTGTAAAAGAAAACAATTGATAATTGGTAAAAACAATTGGTAATTCTAATGTTACTGTGTCGATAACTGGCAAGTTGAAATTTTCGAGAATCTGACTTACACGCCACTATGATTCTAAGCTACTGAAACGTCGAAAAATCGGTGAAGCAGTTCTGAAAGCTCGCGAAGCGTCGAAACGCGTGGTGTTTGGTAAAAACGCTAGCAGCAGAAGTAATAGAGTTCTGAATAGACGAAAGTACCTCGGGAATAAGCAAAGTTCCACAGACCGATCATCCGTGGTTCCGTTGTTACTCTCGGTGCAGCCGGCAGTAGTCCGCCGTGGCTAAACGAAAACCAATCGTTTCGCTGGTCCCGATTGACTCCGCGCTGTCCGATAACGATCCGGGATCACCAGCCGGCGCCGATATCATCCTCGTCATGTCAACCGGCGAAAATGATCCTGTTTCGATGACGACGTCGAAGAGGAATATCGCGATAAAACCCCTGCAGAGCCCTCGCTTGCCAGAGATAACGTTCGCTCTTGGCTGCTGCTGCTGTTGCTGCTGTTGCTGCTGCTGCTCGATAGTCCTTTCTGTCCTTCTCTCCTAGCTGCTTTTTTTGTCCTACCTTGTTCTTCTCGCTATTTTTCCCCTCTTTTTCTCTCTTCTCGTTCGTTTGAAACTAGATTACAATTCGACGCTTCGTAGAATGGATTCAAGTGAATCACTGGGCCCCGGTCCGCCGCGTTTTATCCCGTTTCCGCGACGATTCGTCTTCTCTCGTCGTCTCGTTCCCGGCGACCTCCTCGTCGGACGATACGTCGACGTTCCGTCATTACGACAGCCGAATGACCGTCGACGCGTGTTCGACCGACGCGGGCTTTCTAAAACACAGGAGGGATATCGTCGGGAGTATGCGACAGGCGAACGTAACTGCTGCTGCGAGGTCTCAAAGACCTTGAACCCAGGCAACAATCCTTCGCACTCGATTATGCTCCAGCTGCTGTCACATGCGGACGTACATGCAACTCGACTCTTAGCGATTCTTACAGATGAGTATCCTTCATAGATCGTTTACCACTTCGGAAACACGAAATTGGAGTGGTTAAAGCACAGAAGGACAGAAGGGAGTCCTACGATTTAGGCTACGATGCCGGATTAAAGACGCTTTTAGTGCCCCCCTGTCTGTGATAACACATTTCATTGATGGCTCAGCACTTGGAGGCTCCTAGGACCTTCTATTTTTCGAATATTAATGTCACTCAAGAATAATTCAAGTAATCATTCAGCGCACGACTGATACTGTAACTCGTGCATTTTGGAGCACAAGTCTTTGGGAGTTGTTGATGAACGTACACTTACAGACTTCTCAAAATCGAAACTCATCGCGACCAAAAAATTGATATCGAATTCCAGTTGCACTTTCAATTCAGTCAACGATAAAACAGCGAACGTTTAACAGCGCGTCTAAGCTGAAACTTTTCTGCGGCAGAATGCTGCAGCAATGATTCGTACTCGATTACCTACGATGGTCGTGTAAATCCACCACCTTAGAGAACCAAACTTCATCGATTTGGGGCCCGATGAATCGATTAAAAAATGTCCCTTGCATCCGAGAGCATTCGATATCACGTCTCACAGGAACCTCTCTTTTCTGCCATGTTCGAATCACTGGACAAGTCACGATCGTCTCCAGAGTCCTCGTAGCTGTAATCCCGAGGACCACTGTAGCGGTTGTGAATGGTAGCACGATAGTTCAGATCGCCGGTAGCAAAAAGGATCACGGCGACGTCGCGGCACGGCGGTTTCGATCTCGGAAGACGGATCGAGGGATCTCTCGCCGGTTCAGCGGCGAGACACGGTCGGTAGGATCGAGGATCGAGGATCTACGATCGCGGTGGCGTCGACGGCGGCTCACGATTCCGCTTTGGGCCGTTCTCTCTCGGTCAGGAGCGGCACGATCGTCCGCGCACCGCGAGTAGTATTCTCCGTCAGCGAAAACGTTCACCTTGACCAGGCTCGATCGGCGATTTACACGCGAGCCTGTAGCGGTCGGCTGGGCGGATCGGCGAGCACGGACCGGTGAGCGGGCGAGCGTTAACACGATCGGAACGATCAGCAGCCGAAGGACTCTGTCGCGATGCGATGGCCTGCCGCGCGCGCGACAACGACACTAAGCAAACGATACGAAGCAACGCGACCGCGAGAAAAGAGAGTCTCTTCTCTCGGCCGGCTCGCACCGACTCTCGCCACCATCGAAAACCTACTTGCTCCCGAGAGAGCAGAGCGGCGTGTTTCGTCACTCTGCACTGGCGAGACGATAATTTCAGAGGCGATTAGATGACCCAACGCCGACGATAGCTAACGAGACCGTATTTTGCGAATCAGCATGACTCTCTCTCTCTCTCTCTCCCTTCGGTTCTGTATTGCTCTTTCTTTACCACGTTCCTCTCTTTCCGTCTTTATCAACCTTCTCCCACCTTCTCTCTTTCTCTCACACTCTCTCTTTTTCTCTCTCCCCCCCCATCTCTCTCTCTCTCTCTTTCTCTCTGCTTCTGTTTCTCTCGCCCCTTCTACCTAGTCCTGTCTCTTTCTTTCACTCTTTCTCTCCCGCTCTCCGTCTCGCCGCGTCGTGGTCCGACTTTTTCCTCTCTCGCGCGTTTTGCAAATCGCCGGTGCGGACGATCGCCACGGACAACGGATACCAAGATCTCTGGACCCCGCCAGTCTCTTTCATCCTCCACAAGCGCTACCACCGGTTTTTTCATGCACCGCGCTATCCTACGAGCGGCCGGCGTCGGGTTAAACTGCGCCAAGGACACCGGAGGGATTCGAGGGAACCGCTAATCCTCTCTTTCTTCCTACGAGAGCTGATTTTTCCTGCGAGTTTCGCGGATCCCAGGCATTCCTGGGCCCTCTCGTCCCTCTCGTACCGTGCCTGGGACCACTCTGTCCGCGCGGGCTCTCGCTGGACTTCCTTCGCTCGAATTATGCCATGCCAAGGACGCTCCGGCGAATCGCCGACCAAACTAGTTCAGTATTTCTGACGGATTTTTGTACGACGAGTTTCGTTATTTTTTTGGTGGTTTCAGTTATTTTCGTATGCCGGATTTTCGCCTACCATGCCTCAATTGGAGACGATATTAAATTATACGACGTCGATGACGCAGGACCCATGTGGCATATTGGAATTTCAGTTGTAAACATTACTTGTTTTGTGTTCTTTATTTTCTATTTATGCTGATCGTTGATTTTTATTGTAATGGATTATCTCGGGAAGCGAGGTTTAAATCGAATCGAGTCAAGGCCACAGGAAAGGCCACCTCTGTGTTGCTCTCGGCAGACTTTTCTTCGTCCACGTGTCTGGCAAATCGCTGGATCAGGTGTTCGCGACGGGCAATGGATACCGAGATTCTGGGGGTTATCAAATTCCTAGTTCTATCCTCCTTTGATACATCGGGTATACTTTCAGCAATCAGGTTCAAACGAAACAGTATTTCAATTAGTTAGTCAATTAGTTACTTGGTTACTTAGTTACTTATTTAGCTAGTTAATTAGTTAGTTAGTTAGTCATTTATTTATTTATTTATTAATTCATTCATTCATTAATATATTTATTTATTTGTATAGTTAGTTACTTAGTCAATTAGTAAAGTAGTTAGTTGATTGGTTAGTTAGACAGTTGGTTACAAAATTAGTTAGTTGATTTTTTATCAAGAATAGACAGTATTCAAGACAATAATGCTTTGAAACAAATTTTTGTTTCTAGACCTGCTAACACTTTCATCCCCTGTTCAAATAGCCAGCTGTCTCAACACAGTCTCCTTCAATGGCCAATCAAGTTCGCATTAGCATCCTCTAGGAAAACTGACTATTTCAAACAGATTTTTCCTCTCTCGCGTGTTCTGCTAATTATTTGAGAGGTCATTCTAGATCCTGTAACGCTTCCACGTCTATTCAATGCTTCTACCTGTCTACGAGTTTACTGTCGTCGTATCAAAAAAAATCGCTTCCTACCTATTCACTACATTTCTTTCGCTATCACTCTACAATCCGAGGTGATTCTAGACTCTCTAACTCTTTTATCCCGTATTCACCGATTCTAATTATTTACCAACCTAATTCCAACGAACATCGTCTAGCAGCCAAAGCCAAACCCAGGCCTTCCAACTCTTGTATCCTCGCTTCACCGTCCCTACTTGTTCATTGGTTACATTTCGGCATCAACGTTATCACTCTAAGAAACATACCTGACGCCTAAGAGGCATCGGTGATCTTTTAAAGTAGATCTAGCCGAACAGTGATCAGACTCAGTGTCCGCAAGGTTTCCAGGACGGCATACAGCACCGTGCGTGGTGCGCGCACACGAGTTTAGAAGCGAGCGGGCACGTGTCTAGCTAGCGGCGTGTTTTAATCGGTGTCAGAAGAGCACTTCTGCTAGTAGATACCGGCTCGGCTGTCTGTCTGGCAGCTCGGTGGAGCCGGTGTGTGTTCACGCGTGTGTATACATTCTGTGTGGGAGGAGGGCGGCTTGGATAGACAAACGTAGACGGCGAGCAAGTGTGTAAGCAAGAGAGACGGAAAGAGAGCGAGAGAGAGAGAGAGAGAGAGAGAGGAGCGAGGGCGGGAAAATTTGAAAGCGCGCATACGGAGCGCGTGCTCCCGATGACGTCGCCGTTTTGGCAAAACGTGGACGACGCACAGGTGGCTGCGTGCGTGATTTCGAGATGATGACGGACGGGGGTGGGAGAGAGACAGACGTGTCCGGTTGGCGGGTAAGTTGCGGATCGTGTTTTTCGCGCGCTTATCTTGCTAATCGGGGGTTCACCGGAATCTCCTAACCCTGACGCGTCTAACGTGCCTCAGCGACGATTCGATACTATAGCCTGCAACGATGGTTCGCAACGTTTTGGTTTTGTTGACGTCGGAGAGTACTCACCGGAGTTGTAATATTCCTTAAAGTAGCGTGTCGCCGCACGCTGGACGATCGAGTAGTACAAGTTCACGTACGACGTCGACTGGTTCTGTGCGGAGAGCGCCATTTACACTGATTTTTGGTCGCGCGTGTATCACAGTGTATATTATTACTCCTCCTTCCTCTTCTTCCTCCTCCGCCAACGACTGCTCCTCGCGTGTTTCTTCCTCTTCCTCCGGCTCCTCTTCCTCTTCCTCTTCTTTCTCCCCGGTGTTTCGAAGATCAAAACGCCGGCATACGTGTGCACGGGTACACGCGCGGCGCGGTACACACGCACCGCGGCTAGGTGTCTCGTATCGGGAGTGTACGCGTAGATCGGACGCGCGGCGCGTTCTCGCTCGTGCGACGATCACGAGCGGCCGCGGCGACCAGCGACGAACGCGCGAAACGTGTTCCCGGTCCACGGCTGCTGCGTTCTTTCTCTCCTCCTCTCCCTCTCTCTCTCTCTCTCTCTTTCTCTGTTTCTCTTCCACAGTCTTTCCTCTCCACTGTTTCCTCCGTTTCCTCTCGGTGTCTGCGCCGGTATCCTTTCGACGATTCTTTGTTTCTGCCTCGTCGTTGCAACCCTCTCCCGTTCCTCCCAAGTTTTCGATAGATCGGCAAACCGCGACAAACTTTTGGCGAAACGAAACCTCTTCTCGTGCTGTCGCCGGTGGTCCTCTCCCTGTGTGTCCGCGTGTACAGCCCGTGTCCGTGTGTGCTCGGTGCCGGTGCGCGTGTGTACGTGTATTGTGTGGGGGTCCGTGTCGTTTTGTCTTTTCTTCCCGGTTGTCTTCGCGGCGAAACAAGAAAAACTCTCGGCTCGCGAGAAAAAACGGCTTTTTCCCGGTCGGTGTACGTGCTCTGTTCCCGTGTTACGGCCTTCTCGCAGCGAGACGGTCTCGCGTGCCGGCAAGAGGCCCGCGACTTTAATCCTCGGCACACTCGCTTTCGGGTTACCCGCGCCGGTAGACACAAACTCGGTAGACTCGGCCTGAGCCCCCCCGAGTAACTTCGCCAAGACCGAGACACTGGCGAGCTGCAGCGTTGCCACACTTCCGTCGCCGCGGTGCGCGCCCGCGGAGTGGGGATTTTCTGGACTGGTTCGTTCGTTCGTTCGTTCGTCCGTCCGTTCGTACGTTCGTTCGTTCGTTCGCTCGTTCGTTCGTTCGTTCGTTCGTTCGTTCGTTCGTTCGCTCGTTCGTTCGTTCGTTCGTTCGTTCGTTCGCTCGCTCGTTCGTTCGTTCGGCTCGGGTTTGGGATGGTAGACACCGTCGTCGGGAGAGGACGAGCGGAGAAGGTGCCGGCGCGGCGACGGCCGAGTGGTGATGGCGGCAGGGGCGGATTCACGCGAGTCGAGGGCTCCTCTGTCGCGAAAGCAAACCCTCTAAACCCTCTACCCGCTCTTCTTCTCTCGCCTGCTTTCTCTCACTCTCTCCGCCTCTGACTTCGCAGGATCATCAAGAGGGAGAACCGTCAGTAGATCCTCATCGTTCGCTGGCCCCCTCTCGGCCCCCCTAGTATCGCTACCACCGGGGTACCAGGTAAATTGGGGTAGCGTGACGGGCAAAAATTTCGAGTGGCTCGCATGCAGACGATTGCCGGTCAACTCTTGATTTTGTTGTTAATTGGGCGCTGTTGGATTTATACTTTGTTCGCGAGCCAATCGTCGATCAACCGGACCCCTCTCGGAGTGCGGGTACCGGGGAGCGGGATAATTTTCGAAAATTGCCGGCCTGGTGGGCGCGAGGGTTGGTTCTCCAGGAAAGTTAGAAGAGGCCTCATAGATGGAGCAGACGTCCATGATTCTACATGACGCTCGCGTCATTGAATGACGCGGACCCCCGGCAGGTAGTCTTGCGTGTCGAAGGGGGGTTGCAGAAGATCGGTCGAGAAATCGGTGAGCGGGTCCAGGGGCGGCGAAACTTCCGCCCCTGGCGGACAGTATGGAGGGTGGTGGTGACTAGGCTAGGTGGTGGTGGCATTGGCAGCGGCGGTGACCGCGCCGCGCGCCTCCCGCCGGAGGGAGAGCCGTGGCGTCGAGACACGGTAGGAGAGGACGCGCACCGCGTGCAGTGGCTCGTGGGAGGGTACGAGAGGAGAGGTCTGGGTCTGGCGAGCGAGAGAGAGACGGGCTAGTCGGGCCGAGAGGAGCCGGAGCGAGGATGTTGTGTCCGTAGGACGGCCGTGGTAGGGATTTGATACCGTGTCGAGAGGGGACAGAGCGGTCCGGTGGGAGAACTTTCGGCGGAGAGGCGCTGGAACAGTGGGGGTTCCTCCAGTTGCCTTTCCTGCCCCTCGCCCTCCCAACGGGCTCCGTCCAACCCCCCTGCCCCCACCCTTCGTCCCTGAATTCCCTCTTCGCCGTCGCTCCTTCTCTCTCCTGCTTCCCCGGCGGCTGATGTACCCCTCGATGCGCGCTGCGCCGTGATGCATCGCGCTGCCGGCCGCCTCTGCGAGTCACAAGGTATGCTCGTGCCACGAATACGAACTGCCTCTCCCAAATCAATATCAGTCGTCGAAAAAAAAGCGACTCGGCACCTATAATTGCCGAACTTCCGCGATAACCGTCTCTTCTCTCTCGCCGGGCCCTGTCCCCGCGCCTCCGCCGCCTCCGCTGCTGCCTCCGACGCCGACGTCGCCGTTGCCGCCGTTGCCGCCGTTGCCGCCGCCGCCACCACCACAACGTGGGACGACGTCAACGACGACACGCCACCCCCTTGCCATGCCACGCCACGCCACGCCACGCCACGCTACTTCGACGTTGCGTTAGGTTGGGTCCACGCGCCTAGGTTGATTAGGGCCTCCCCCCGATGCCCGGCCGCCTCCGCCGGTCTCTACACAACACACCCGTGTCACGCACGTTTCCCGCCAGCCAATGTCCGCGCACGATGATTTTCACTGACTATGCCTCTTGGCCACGTGCTCCTGGCTGCTGCTCGTACCTAGCTCGAGCGAAGGTTACAAGTTCGGTGTACGGTACGCCTGCAAAGCAGACCGCGAATGTTTCTCAAGTCGACACTCAGATTGTTTAGAGGATTGTTTGTCCTTCGACTAGGTGTTTGGTACGGTTTGCAAGGCGGTAGGCTGCTGCTGCTGGTCATCACCGACCGGTGATTAGCTCCCTGTTTGCTGTGAGCGATGGAGCTCCCACTTAATGACTGGTGTTTAGCTGTTGTTTCGAGGAACGAGTCGAAGCGGATGATTTATCGGCGATTCGTATGGAGAGGCTCTTGATTGCTGGGGGTTGAAATTGTTCTATTAGTGCCGGGTAGATTGAGTTCGAGGCTGTACCGATCGCCGAGAGTATGCGAAAATTCGCATATTTCGACTATCAAGTTTCTAATCGACTGCTTCTGCGCTCTCGACGTTCTCGCGCCTCGAAACAGCTGACAGAGTCGTCTGTCTGTCGTTCGGTTTAGAACCGTTGGTGGATGATCTTTTAGGTACAACGAATTCTAAGAGACGTGGACGTGGTGTATATAAGTCGCGATGTTGCGCGACGTATGCGAACCGACGTGCTCTATATTTTATTTGGTTGCTGTAATTTCGGTTTTCCAAATTAATAGAGCTTACAGAAAAACCGACATTACTTCTGCAACAACACAGTGGAACCCGGGCGAATTAGGAGAATCTACCTAGAACTAGTCAGCGACGATCGCAACATCTATCCATCCTACATCAGTCACCAACCATAACGTCGTAACGAAGTGTTTCTTCCGTGCGTTCATCACCTAACATGTGATCAGTTTCACGGATCAGAAGCACTGACATCCAGCCATAAAAACGCGACAGACTCTTAAGTTTAAGAGCAAAGCTGCCTTTACATACGTCATGCCGCAGCACGCCAGCCCCGAGGAGTACGTATCGCTTCGTAAAAAATATTTCCCGTCTCATAGTTGGCTCGTCTCGATCGAACGTTTTCCTGTTTACACGCGTCCGCGTATCAAGAAGAACGATTATATCCGTAACGTTCCCCGGCACTTGACAATGCACCGTTGTGCGAGTTATCGCCTGCGGCCACGGGCGGCCCGATAACGCGCGGAGGATCGAGAGCTCGATCCAACGAAGGACCGCGTAGATTAAGTCCTAGTCATCTTCTATGAAGCCCTATATGAAGCTCTTAAATTGGACAGTAGTGGTCTCAGGATCCGGTACTACCGGTGTTTCTAGATCAGCTGATTCTAGATTAGACTCCAACGATCTGAGATGAAGCCCTAGCGATTTTAAATCGGGCTCCAATCATGCTAGATCCGGTCTTACCGTATCTAGATCGGATCCTGGCGATCCTAGATCGGACTTACGCGATCTTTATATCTTCTTTCTATAGGTTTTCCTACAGAGATAAGCTAATAGAGCGGAGCATCTTAAATCTACGATTTAATCACGACATTTATCCGTACAGGATGGAAATATTTTCCATGTCTGACCTGGAAGCCAAAGCGTGGGACTTTGACAGCGAATCAGACCGGCAGAAAATCGTTTCGACATAAACATAACTAATCCTACTTTTGATGATTTCACGTCAACTATCTGTTATATTCATTCGGATCATTATCGATTTGTTTTTCGTCTATCTATTCACGCATTCTTTATTCTCTGCTACGCGCTTTTAAACGCCTGCTCGGCGTTTTATGAATCTCAGCGCAGTCTTTACGCTGTTTAAATCACTCGATTATAAATCTTAATTGTAACTGTTTCATTTTTGTGACAGGCATACACTGCCTTAATAATTATTTCGTCACATTTAAAAGTTCTACTGTCGCTGTTGTTCATGACTTATCTCAATATTTTGACTATATTGTCTGATTATCCCATCAGAAGAATGAAATAAATAAAAATAAAAGACTTCTTCGTGGTCAATGTTGATCATTATGCAAGGTGCTATTCTAGGTTAACCAAGATCCAGACAGGTAACCAGAGTTACCAAAAAATAATCTAATTAAAGATTATCGATTATAATTCGTTAGCAATTATGACTAATTTATAATAATCAGACAAAAAGTGATCTAATAATATAATAATAACTTGCTAATCATTATAAATAATTGTAATTAATCATAATTCAATCTGGTTAACGTTCATCAATTCTAACTGGTTATATTAAATTACTATAAATTAGTGAATCATTAATCAGATTACTTTTCGTCCGACTCCGCGGGTACCCCTTACATCTTGTCTCCATAGAACACTCGTTTGCATTGCATTATGTAAATTACAAGACCAAATGATCCGGAGACTCCAGAAGCGCCTTCCAAGTGCGCCGGGTCATTCGAGACCCAGGCTGGTTCCCTCCTCGGACTCATCTCTATTCATCGCTGGTCCACGTTACAGCGCTAAAACTCCTAGACGAACTGTCCGGAAACTTCCGAAGCACTTTCCCGAGTGCCTCGGGTCCACCCGGACCCAGCAATTCCCTGTCCGCGAAGGGTGAGCCGACACGCGCATCGAAGAACAGAATATCCGCCCAGTCGGCTTGGTTCACCAACGATTCTCCCATTGCGAGCAGATATTTCGGTGCGAAAGAAGGAAGATCGCGGGCTCGGTCCCGAGCTGCTCGGAGCTAGAGCAGGCCGAAAAAAGACGAGGATGAAGAATGGAAAGCACCGGGGCAACGTGCCGGCCCGAAGTTCTCGGCCACGAAACGAATTTAACGATCGCTCTCGCACATGGAGAGAGAAGGAGCGAGCGAGACGGAGCCAGGAGGGAGGTGTACCGGCCAGAAGGAGAGAGATGGTTTGAGGAGAGACCGAAAGGGAGAAAGAGAGAGAGAGAGAAAGAGAGAGAGAGGGAGAGAGAGAGGGAGGGAGAGCCCGCAGGAGGAATGCCGTCGGTGGCTAGATGGCTGCGCGCCGCGTCCCAAAGACGACTCGCAGAGCGGAGAAAAGTGCGCGGCACGGCGCGGCGCGGCGCGGAGCGGCCTGTGCAGCCGTGGGCTGCCTATATTTATCCGAGGATGCAATATTTGGCTGCGTCTTCTAGAGACTCGACCGGCCACATTCGTCCCAAGTTGCAGCGCGGACGGGCGCATGAACGAACGAACTGCCTCCGAGCAGCCTACACCTTTCTCTCTCTATCTCTGTCTCCCTGTCTTTCTCCCTTTTTTTGTTCTCTTTCTGTCTCTCTGGCTCTCTTTCTCTCACCGCCTCTCGGTCTCTCGCTTTCCATGTTTCTCATTCTGTCCCCCGGTTTTTTCCCCTCTTTCTCTCGGTCCTCTTCTTCGCTCTTTCTCCCCGCAGTTCCCTCCTCTTCGTTCTTCTTTCCAGCTTTCTCGCTCTCTCCTCCTCCCTCCTCCGCCTCCTCTCCTTCTTTCGGCCGGTCTCTCTCCTTCTTCTGCTTTATCACAATGAGCGACCGCGTGTGCGTGTCCGTGTCGTTAGGCAGTAGCTGTCGGTGCAGGCGTGGTTGGTTCCTTGCCCTCTGTCGCGTATTTATATCTAGCGAGTAGAGCGAATGCATTGCGGCTCGCTTCTTGTTTGCCGGGACCCGCTTCGCTCTCTTCGTCCCGCGCGCGGTCGCCGGCTTGCTCGCTCGCTCGCTCGCTCGCTCGTTCACCCGCTCGGCCGCTCGCCCGTTCGCGGCTACACACTCGCTCCAGCTCCCTCGAGATCGCTCTCCCTATCGCTTCGACGGCCGATCCGCTCGCTCGCCCCGAGATCGGCCCCGCCAAACCTGCTCCGAGCCGCGTTAACGCCTAGCGCCGGCTAATCACCGGGATCCACCAATTTTTCATCGGACCCCGACTCTCTCGCGCGATTTTCGGACCGAGACTAGCTCCTGCCGAGTCGAACATCCTCTTCCCCCGCACGTGAGATCATGCAACCCCTGTAAAACGTAGGAAACGCGCGAGATAGATCTGGTTAGATATGCACGAGTACAGAAAATACCGTTTGCCGCGCAGCTTTGTAGAGGACACCTTTGCAAGGACAGCAGAAGTTCTGGGACGCTGCGATCTTCAAGCGATTGTTAGTGGAATGGGAGGGCCATGAACGGACGCGAGAGTCTACTGAAACGGAGATTCTTTCTTCCAGCTTCTTCGCGAGGCCAGAGACGCTGGATGATTCAACCCTTGCGGGAGAACAAAATTTTGAGGGTGTTCGTATTAAGCCTTATTACGGCGTTCAATTTTTACAACTGTATCACCGACGATGCTTGTAACAATACCGAGCTTCATTCAGCAATTTTTCCGAATATATTTTTGAAGAAACTGTTTAAAATTGACTGTTGCACGAGTCACAAAATGGAATTTCGTGAGCATAGAGTGTACTAGATTCTATAAAGTGAAAATACTGTAGATCAGAAAAACTGTTTTGCATTTCGAATTAAAGTAACTCCGACTGCAAAGTGGTAACAGCCAAAAATTGAGTAGTCATGTGAACGATCGACACTAAACAATTGTAATTTGTCTTTAAGTTGTAGAAATGATAGTCACTCTCAAGAAGATAATCTTTCAAGAAATTTCTTAATCTAAAAATTTCAATAAAAATAGCGAACCTTCTAAATAAATACAGTTCTTTTCTTGTTCTAAAGAAATACACGTTGGTTATCTTTAGTTGTTCGATAAGTCTAGTCTTAAATACTGTGGGCCAAAATGACCCGGCAACCGCACTGCGTGGGGTAATCCTTATGGGACAGTGATACATTGTTGTTATTATGGTTCTGCAAAATAAGTTTTACCTCGAACCACGCCGAATTACAGCTTGGAAAACGCGGATATAAACTCGATTCATATAATATGTGTATTTTATCAGTTTAACAAACTTATTAATCACAAGACTAAACAAGCAGGTTTGTTTTTTGTGTTCTAGACTTGCTCCTTCTACCTGAATGCATTCTCAAAGTCTTTCCTGAAAGTTATTCATGATTATTGTGTTGCGCGGTGCATTACAGGGTCGGCCTTAGTGTGCGACGATTAAATAACGCGCCTACCTCGCGATAAATTAATATGTTGAGGATAGATTTGAGGGTAAACTGTGATGGAACAAGGTACCGTATTTAACAAGGTTTAATAATACGAAACGAATAACTTATCATAAACTGTAACAACTATGTACAAGAGATGAGAAGTCAATGTACATGAGAAGTCACCGAGTGCAAATTGCGAAGTAAAGTGGATACGCTTCTCGTCCTCCGATTACGCCTTCCTAAGTAAATGGTGTGGGTGGAGTCAGTATTTCATTGGCTGCTTAAATAATATTAAGACCAATGAATACTAGAAAGATGGCCAAAGAAGAAGGGACAGCAAAAATCTGGGAATTCCCAGGTTTCATTGTCTTTGGAGTCGCTGTCGCTGGCCCGCACCCCTGCTCACGGCCACATCTGGTAGGGGCCGCCGAAGGCTCGAAAGCATCGGCGCGGTGTTATAAAAAAACTACCTGAGGGCCGTCATAAACTCAACTGCATAAGCCGCTCGCGACGCGACATATTGCAGACTTTGTAAACTTGATGCATTTCGTAAAGCTAATTTCTACTCATTCATCGATTTCAACGATTGAGTGGGAGATTTTCTATCTTTGATTAGAACAATTTTAATTCTTCTTCGTTTACCGCCCTCCCTGCCTTCTGTTTCTCGTATTCGTCAGTCATAACAATGTCGGCGATCTTTAATCCTCCCTTGTGCAACGCAATAGTTGCAACCTGCACTTTATCGTTTTTCACTTTTAAACTGAAACGTATACAAAAAAATGTATACGAAATCTATAGGAGAGTTAAAGAACGTAAAGAATTTCAGGTACAAAACAGATTTGAACAGCGAATATTTGCAAAAAAGATGCAGTTGCTTTTTATAAAGGCACAACAAATTTTCTTCGTACACTGTAGATATCAACTTGGCTCGGTATTTTCATTCGAAAAACTGTTTCTGTTGACGGTAAGTAGGTTAATGAGGCGACAGGCAAAACCTGCGAAAATTCGTTATTGAAAGAAGGGATTGTTTCGCAATACGGTAGCAAGAATCAATCGAATGTTGCCAGATCTAATCGAATCTGTCAAATGTACAAGCAGATTGCAGTAGCAGATTGTCCTTGAAACTTTTCTGAAATCGTAAGGGACCCCAATACAGCGTTAAGATCAATAAATAATATTAAATCTACAAGAATTAAACACAATGAGAACCCTGTCAAAATTGTTAATGAAAGAAGGGGCGGTTGTGTGACACAACAACAAAAATCGCTAAAATTTTCTAAAGTCGTAAGAGAGCTCAGTGTACCATTACAGGATCGGAAAAGATATTCTCACAAGAATGCATAAGTTACTTCAAACTCTGCAAAGCGAAGAAAATTGGCAACGTTAGAATCGACACAACTCGACGAGACGAGATACAAGAAAATTGTAGCAAACGACAGCAACGATAATGACAATCGGTAACGTAAGAAGGGCTGTTTTTCCCGGCGCCTTTCTCTCGATTTCCGTCGGTTTGGTTCGGTTTCCGTCGGTGTCTCTCGGAGGCCGACGGTTTCTGGCGAGCCCGCGGCTAGCGAGTCGCGTGACGAGTTCTAATTTCCAACAGTGTAGCCGGCGGAGTTCGGAATCTCTCGATTTTAACGCCACCGGCCGCCGTAATTTTACGACATCCGGCGTGCGCGGCGCGCGATCGAGCCCGCCCCGTCGTTCGAGCATTCCTGCACCGTCGTCCACCGTCGGCTCGTCGAGCATCGTCGAGGCCAGACCACGCGTCGATTAAAATAACGTGTAATCGCGTGATTGCGCGTTTACGAGCGATATACTCTTTCTCCCCGAACACTCTTTCCCCCTGGTCGAGAACGATCGCGGAAACCGCGCGCGCTTTTTCCGCCGTACCGATTAATAACGCTTTTCCTGCGGACGCAGCTGCGCGCACTCCTATCGAACGGAGTACGCTCCGAGCCGCGCCGGGGCGCGCCGAAACGCGCCCTAACGCGCAGCGTTTTCGCTTTATTAGAAATTCCGTTCCGCGGGAATTACGCTCGCGATAACGAGACTGATAGCGGGCCCGCGGAAACCAAGCCGCTTCGATCTTTGACGGCTGATTCGCCGGTTTTGTTTCTCCCAAAGATACCTTGCGCGCGGTACCCAAACTTTGCTTCTCGCGTGCAGACGCGTGGGTGGATGGAGAACCAACTTGGCGATATCCTCGCGCAATTGGTTCTGCGCAGGCGAACTGTTCCGATCATATAAATCGCACAATGAGAAAGTAATCTGTCTCGGAAGACAGAATTTGGAAGGTTCGGATTTGTTTTAGTGGGATCGCACCGAATCACCCATGTTTATTTCACCGATTATGTCTTAATGTATCAACTACAAGAGAGGTTTTATTACCTTTTATAAAATTGTGGTCTTATTCAGTTTACACGTAGGTGTCATGCTGGTCGGAATTAATCTTCGTTGAAGGAACAATAATACATAATATGCGAGATTAAGAAGGGAAAATAGAATTTATTGATAACATTTGAAAGTCTATATTTTTGCAACGCAATAATATGTTTTAATTTTATGTAGAAATAAAAAAAAATTGTTAGAGAAATAAATGGCTTTGGCATTTTTTAGCATAATTTACTCTATGGTTTGATTGAAAATTTGTTGATCTAACATGACATGGTCTAAGGAGATCTTTACGATGGTTTTGCCACATTTTTGGTGAACCCTTTTTTTCATTATCAAAGCCATCTTCAGTTTTTTATAGGTTGACCAGCAATTTCCCTGTACCTATATTTTAGAGGATGCTGGGAGGAATTCTGCGATCATTATAACATACAGTTTTTTTCCGAATCCAAAACAATACAGGCTTACCTATAAAAAAACCTCAATAATTGTGAAAAAAGGTGTAGACAAAAAATTAGCTACATTATCCGAAATACGATTTGTTAGAAATATAATAGAATATCTCAAAGTCACGTTTTTGTTTTCTTGGAATGTTTCAGTATTGAATTAGAACAGCGGCATGTGTGAGAAAAGTGCCGACAGACAGACAGACACGGGCGTTTTCCACGTCGGTGAATCGGATGTTTGCGATCCGACGACGACCAGAGCGAGCCATTGCCCCTCGGTTTTATCTGCCAGTAGCCGCGACTGCTTAATTACCGGCTAATCTCGACCCCGGAGGGGCGCGTCGATCGAAAGAAAAACGGGGAAGAAATCGGTGGTAGCGGCGCTAGGAAACCACCGAGTGAGCCAAGTCAACGGAAACGGAGGTTTCGCTCGTAAATAGCGTCGCGAGAAGGTAAAAGTCCGCCGGCTCATTAATGGGGAATATACTGTGCTTCCAAGAAGCACCAGAAACGCCGGCGAGCACAAGGGTACGATGACAGAGCGCGACGATGACTACCGGAGGGCCAGCGCAACGCGTCGCCGCCGATTTATCGTTAATTTATGCAGCGGCGGTTCTTTAACGGTGCTCAAGACCTTTTCGCGGATCTCGAATGGAAAACCGAGGCTTCCGTGGATCAAGAATTTCCAGGATCTGCTAATTCCCGCGGCACACAAAAATATATAGCGACGAAAAACTGTTGGAGTCGTCTTTTCGATTTTAGCAACAATGATGACAGCAAGGATAATAATTTATTTATTCATTGATACGAGTAAAAATACCTTTGTTATTCAAGAAATAATAAGGGAGAGATTGTGATAAAATCAAGAAAATTGTCCGGTCTTGTACCGAAGACCATTTTTGTAAAAATTTCATTGATCCAGATTTGGTAGCAGGATCTACGATTACTAGACTGCAGATTTTATACACTTAGAATAGAAATGGTTAGGCGAAATTTAAAACAGTACGAATATTAAAATGATTTAAGGACATCTATGTGTATTAGTTTCAACTGACTGAAATTATTTAACCTCTTAGGCACGGATTAGGATTTTGCACAAATAAAGTTTTACGTAACTAAATTACTATTTTCTCTTAATATATATCTTTTCCGTATATCTATACATAGTATTAATAACATATAGTCTTTTCTTAATATATCGTATATACACACTTTAATTGTTTGCTTTAATAAATAATAAAACAATTGTGTAAAGCACGAACCATTCGCGAAAGTCACTATAGTGGCGAGTTGTGCCTAAAATGTTAAAGGTGTCAAAAACCTCTATTTTACTCATGTTTGTTGCAATGGATGAAAGATAAATACTATTTTTCACAAAGATCCACGGCCTAGTAATTACTTAAAAGTTCAGAAAATACTTGGTGGCAATATATCCAGTTTTTCTTTCGGGAGAGAAACAGCAGCTTTCACCTTCGTTCTAATAGAAAGAGTCTGTCTGACGTACAAAGACGTCGAGCAATTCAGATTACGGATAATCGCGACTCAGTTGATCAGGTTCCTGTTGCACGTGTACATAGACCGTCTCAGTCAACTTTGTTATTGCTGGAACCTACTGAGCCCGTTCTGTGGTGTACAATCTTCATTTTTATAGTACTTTTATCGAACAGAGCGAGCGTCCCACAGTTTCGTTCGATAAATGAGAGGCGACCCATGGCGGGGGGATGTAGACGACACAGCTCGACAATGGATCGTGACATTGGAAACCGGTAAGCCTACCAAAACCATCGAACCGATCCACTTGTCCTCTATGAGAGCGTTACCACAATTTCAGGAATTATGGAACACGAAATCCGACATCGGCCGAAGCTGATTCTAAACGAAATTATTCGCATTGTTCACAAATCGATGTACGGTACTTTTGACAAACGTATCATATCGACAAGGATCCAATTCTAAAAGGCTCTCATTGACCTGTGATCATGTTGGCTTTAACACGGTAATTCGCATGTTCTATTATATACACGTAATAAATAGCTTGTAAATAAATCATAATTAACTTATGAAACATTTCAACCTGAATAATCGTAAATTAAACAAAAAAAAATACGTAAAGAAATGTGAAAGAACTCTTATAAAAAAAGTATTAAAAGATTTAAAAAGTATGATTCGTCATTTCCACGAGCTCCGTAAACCTAGTGTTAAATCAATGTACAATAATTTGGAAAATGTGTCCAATCGACGAGTATTAACCCTCGGATGGTGGATCATTTTTACATCTACACAATCGATGCTGTTTACCATGATTCTGAGGTTTATCCATCAATTTTTCCAAACACAATTTTTAAAGATACTTCACGTAGACTTTATATTATCCTTATTTTGTTCAGTTTTTCTGTCGTTCCTATCATAACAGGCATTCATTTAATTAACATATCGAAAATTGACTAATTAGGTGACAATTTAAATTCTAAACATCTCATATTGTTTCGAGTCTGCGTTATCTTCGACATAGTAACCAAGCCAGTGTCTCGTTAATGAACAAAGGCTCATCTTCTTGGACAGCTCGGCGTAATGCGGCAAATATAAGTCTGCAGAAGGGCCCCGTTCCTGCCCGAATCAGTCATCCCGATTCCGGCGAGCATTAGTCATCGGCTCATTCTCTCCTCCGATTCCCTCCTCGCCATCGCACCTCTTCGCCGTCTCAATCCGGCCCGTTTATTAGTATCTCGCGCCGTTCCCAGAGAAACACACCGCGGAAAGAGTAATATCGTCCGCGGCGGCTCGCCGCGCCGATAAGTCGTGACTCGGGACAATCGCCTTAACCGATGACGAGGAAACAGAGACAAGTTCTGAACCGTCTCTGCGAGCCAACGGAGACAGAAACGCGAGAACTCGGGGAACAGAGAACGCAGAGAGAAAATTGTCTAGATAGACAGAGAGAAAGAGAGAGAGAGAGAGAACGAGAAGGATAGAGACAGATAGAAAGAAAAAGAAAAAGAGAGGAAAAAGATGAAAGTGAGAGAGACGAAGAAAATGACAAGCTGTCGTAGGAAAAGACGACGGGAGGGAGTCGTGCCTCTTTAAAGTATCGGGAGCAATCTCCTCCGGTTGCCACTGTTACAATTTCAAACAGTCCTGCGTTTCATTTATTTTTTATCGGGAGAAGTTTGTTGACCTTGCAGTGCGAAACGCCAGGAATACATTGGAGGAGGCACGAAAGTGGGGTAGAGTAGACGATGGTGGTGGCGGCGGCGGTGGCGGTGGAGGGTGCTGGCGAAGCTTTTGCTACCCGTCGGTAAGGGGCGAGGGAACGAGGGGGCAAGAGAGAGAGAGAGAGAGAGAGAGAGAGAGAGAGCGAGGTTGGGAGACCAGCGGGGCAGGAGAGACGTCAGGGTTGTGTGTGCCAGCGGCGGTGAGGGTTGCTCGGCTGCTTTCGAGTGGGACGAATCGGACGGCGAGCAAGTTATTTCGCGCGAAATCTGCATTGGCCGAATTCGGCCCCGTGATTCTCTCCTTCTCCGACAACCCCGCGACCCCCACCCCCTGCCGATATTCTTCGGATGCGAACGCCACGCGGCCCCCTCCCTCTTTATCGTCGAGCTGACTACGTGGAACGTGTTCTAGGATTGTCTATGACACAAACACGTCTCATTAACCCTTTGGTGCTCCTTCTACGATTTCCTTCTACGCCATCGTTGTCGTTATCGTAATCTGTTCACAATTTGAATTTTTCGACATCTTTTGTAGCTATCTTTAACGCGATCAATGTATGTCTTCAATGTATATTTCTTAATGATATTAATATTTTTAATATCCTTTAATGTATATTTAAACTACGTATAATTTATATCATAATATATAATTTAGTAAAGAAGTTGTTTTTATAATGTCAGGAATTGTAAATGAAAAAAAAACAGAAACCAGTCATTTTGGCTGGGTCCGTAGTTTTACTATTAACCCTTTGTAGTAGCAATTCGAGTAGCAACTCTGAGGTGACGTTAAATATTGTTATACTATTTTCAAAAAAAACTTCACATTATAAGATTTGTCTGTACTCCATAAATTGTCGAATAATAGTAAAGTATTCTATAAGCAATGACAAGAAATGCCTTCATTTTGAAGCTAAAATAGTCTCGAATGCAAAGGATTAACACTGAACCTACCGATTTCATAGGTTTTATTTTAACCCTTGCAACATTGTCGCTGGGTATCTTCGACTTGGAGTACATAAATCGATCAATTAATTACTAAATTTTCTGTAGTTGAATAAAATAAATTGCTGTTACATTAAGGACAACACGAACGTTAATAAGTCTGCAGGAAATGAACTGTGTTGCTTTGAGATTTGCAGAACATGAGAAGATTGAAGAAGCAATTCGTTTTGCACGTCTTAATTCTTCAATCTCACTTCCACCGAGTTGTTGTTCACAATTTCATGACATTTAACGATGTTTTTTGAGATTGTCAGACGACATATTAAATTCTTGGAAATCGTCAGTAATATACGTGAATGTAATATAAATAATAAACCTCTAGTTCGACTGGTCCGAAATGTTTCCGTAAAATCGTAAATTGTACCTTCGTTCCATCAATATCTAGCCGAAAGAAACTATTGTTCCCGCGAGCTGTATCTCATTCTGAAGAATCTGAAAACGATGATCAGAACCCTTCTTCGGTACAAAGTGGCAGACTTTAAAAACGCGATAGACGTCTAAGGACTCGTAATTGGAGGCCGGGACGGTTTCGCCTCGATCAGTAATTGTCTCCGAAGATTGTCGGGGTCTCGAAAGGTCCCCCGATAATCGTAGCGTGTTAGACACTTCCATTTACAGCTGGCACGCAGTGTCTTTCGGCCGTCGAGGAGCTCCTCTCCTTTAATTCAAACGAAGAAACACGGTAAACAGACGCGGAGCTTCGCTAATAGCCAAACAAGCGACACGCAGTCGCACTCGGCTGCCACTTCTGAAACTCTCCACGATTCCGTTCCATTGCGAACGAAACGGCCGAGAAAGAGAGACTGGAGAGATAACAGAGGAAGGAGAGCCGCGATTTCTGTTTCCCTGGCAGCTCCTTAAAGCATCCTCGTGCCCGTCGGCTAACTCGACCGGCCGGTACAAAGGAAATGTTAGCACTGTCGAATAAAGACGTTTCGCTCGATTCTGCTGGGTCTGTTCAAAATTTCGCGCGCTGCCGACCTTGCGCCACCCACGCGTCGATGATTTACCCTCGAGAGAGCAGCCATTTGTCAATCGCGAAGATACGGATGACTTCCGATCACTTCTTTACAACGTAAAACATTGATAAAACCTGTCGTACATAGTCTGACTGTGCCAATTACCGTGTCACTGCCTGGTTACTGTGCCCTTAAAATAATTTTACTTATACTTAAAGACAACATTATTTAATATATTGATCTTTTCAAAAAAATTTCATCTGAAATTTAAACTCAAATTATTGATTTTAGTTCAATGAAATTAAGACAAGTCATTTAAGAAACACGTTGTAAATAAAGATAACAAACGATGCTTTCCAAAACAAAGGAATAAACTATTGTATTCATAAAAATCGTGTAAATTTCAGAAAAACAATAATATGATCAACTTCTTAGACATATTCTTTTAATTATAGTAATTCGGTGACTAAAAGAAATTTACGTATTGTCTCTATAATTAAAAAAGTTCTGTTTTAACAAAAGTGATATGATCTGTATATTGTATTTCTATTTCATATATAATAAAATTTTAATGTTCGATGTTTCTGTAATTTCATTTATTAATTAAAAATAAAATTTCAGTGAAATGTTCCCGTAGAATGAAATTAACAAATTTCTGTGTATTTTTTCCATTTCGATCTGTCATAAATCCTGTATACGATTCATTTCTGTCAAAATCATTCTATCAGCTAAGAAACGATACCTTGTTTGATGATATCGAAGTAGAAAGGACGGAGATCTATCACAGCTTGTGCTTTTGCAAGTGTCTTACATTTCGTAGACCCTAAGAAAGTTTGGTGCAAACAAATAAACAGCTAATAGTGAAAATAAATGTCGAAGCTTGATAAGAAGAATTGTGTCGGTTATACGCCAGTTTCATGTTTGACATTTCGTCCCGTAGCAGAATGTCCGCTTAAAATTTCTGAAACTCCATATTTCGATCGTCGCTGAATTTTATGTACATTTGTAATTGCACGTGTTCCACATGTACGAAGGCATCGGGGCGTGCGGTAACTTCTATCGTATGCATAGCAAACGATTTGCTTTAATAATGTTTTTAGAGTCGTATAGCATCTTTTAATTATAGTGCTTTTGAAATAGATTGTTGGGTTGATGCAGCTTTACATTTTTACGAGCTGTTGTCACGAATTCACGAAGTAGCGAAACGCCGCGCGAAAGAATACAAAATCAATTTGTCGTTTGCTCAGCATCGGATAAAAAAACAATCTATGAGATCGAAGACACGAAAATGAATAAAGAGTCGTCGAGGAAAAGGGAAATTGGTACGATTTTTCAGTCATCCATCGTAAAAAACGATTCGCTAAACAATTTCCCGAACTCGAGCAATTGCGAAGCCGTACGCAACCGGTGTGTCGTCGTGATATCCGAGACGTCGCCAGCGAATTCCCCGGGCATTAATTAACGAAGATTAGCGTGCGCAACAATGTTCCGCAGATATTATCGCGGAAATGATCGCGCCCGTAACACGGCCACTAAATTAAATCCGCGCCTCTCTCGCCGGGAATGTTTTTCGCGAGCGGTAACGCGCCCGCGACGATGAATCAAACTAATTAAATCATTCGCCCACGCGGTACAATTATTTCGTTTTAAGGCGCCGAGAAGCAGGGACGGTTTCGCTCGGGCCAAAACGGACCACGAGGAAACTCACGCGACGCTCTGATTTAACTGTAAGATACGCCGTGTTTATCATCTACTGTGCTTTATCAATATAATTCGCTATGCTTTATCCATACAATCTGCTATACTTCATTCATATCGATCTACTGTGCTTTGAAAAAATGTGAGACTTAAGTCATAGTGGTTTGCTTTCTTTTTTTTTTTAATTGAAATACCTTATCCCTCCGCAGATAATCGTTTACAGATACCAAAAGTAACGGAAGGTTTAAAGACTACTTGAGACAGAGTTGAGAGAAATTTTACCTGGATAACAGAAACAGATGAAGACTAAAAATAAGATTATATTGGAATAAAATTTTGTTCGGATAGGAAATTGTTTTTTATTCGAATATCTATTTATTTGAACAGGAATTCACTCGGAAAGGAAACAATTTAAATAAATATGACAGAATACAAAGTGTTTTTCTCATGATTTATTTATCAATATTTCCCTGTTAATTTTTATAATTCACTTTCTTCAGATGTTGCATTGGTGTTTTGTAAAAATAACAAGTACATATTCATACACTATCAGCGGCAAGGTAATGAAAATTGGTGCGATTCTAAATGTACGTACACGATGTAATGTATTCGTATAAAAATATTCTTTCAAAATGACGTAAGAATGAAAACAGTCAGCAATTATTCTCATTATTATTCGAATAGCTTTACAATTTCTATTCAGACAGTTTATTCGAATGAAAAATAGAGAATAATTCAGATAAATGGATGAAATAATTTGTTTTCAATGATACTCGAATTCACTCGAATAACTATTTCAGATCAATATTTATTCAAAACAATTTGAATATTGGCCAACCCCTGCTTTAGGACTGCTACTTGTACGTGAGAAGATTCTGTGAATATTAGCATCATTTGATGAACTCTCGAGAATACCATTTTTGTAAAACTTCGAACAATTGAAATTTTCTTGTCGTTCTCCAATAACTTGCATTCTATTGGACTGATTCCCAACTATTTTCTCAATAGTTTCAAAGTTCCCCAGCTAGTTCGGAATCAGATAAAAGTACATCCTTCGAGTTCATCCGATCTAGTTTCGATTATTCGAACTATAGTCACAAATCAGTTCAACTAGGATCCTGACAAATATAACAAGTATTTTACAAATTCGATGAAAAACTGGAAAAACTAAATTGGTAGCACTCTAACCCCCCCTCCCCCTCCCTTTCTCTCCATTAATAAACTCTCAACACCCGCAAGTGACATTTCAATCCCCATTCGTCCTTCATCTTTCCAGCTTAATTTGTCTCTTGCTGCTGTCAAGTTGACATAACGAACAATCAATACAACGGATAGACAAAAGATCCAATTTCTAAATTCGTTCTTTGCTCGTTTCGCGTTCAGCATTTACAAATCTCTGATGGACGGACAGAAGAGAGTAATTCACGAGCAAAACAATCGGCGTTTCTAAAAAGGAGCGTATCTACAACCTCCGGCGAAAAGTATTCGAACGCCTTTTTGAAACACAATAATCTGTTTTAAATTTGGAATAAATTTCTTGAATCTTTTTACGGGTACGATACATATTTTTGTCTAGACGAAAATGGCTATAATTATATTACAATATATTAAAACTTATTACATGATGCAACGTTGCTTTTCAAAAGCGTTTTCAACCCTTTGCAGCCCTATATCCGGCCAGACGCGATATTGACTTTTTACTAATTTATTTTGTCGATTTGAATTCAAGAATAATGCCACAATGGTAGGTAATAACACAATGGTATACGAGAACAATTGTAGTATTTCTCAACCGTTTTAAATTAATTGCAAAGTCTCATACGGTAATACGATTGAATTATGGAATATCCCAGAAAGGAATCGAATAAAAAGGAGCATGATGAAGGACAAAGGATACAACAATTTCTACATTGTTGTCCGTTCATCAGCGAACTAATTGAGCGGATTAGAATTGTAGCGGCGTAAGACACATGTTAGTGATTGTGAAAAGCAAGTAGTATTGTTTTATTTTTACTAATACGTGTATTGTTTCCTAGTACGTATATCGTTTGCTGACCAAAACCGTTAAGGTAATTTATAGTTAAATTAATTTATAGTGACTTCACATTTTCTTTTACTAGTCTTCGTCACATTTCAGCATGTACAGATTACATTTCAAGACGCAAGTCAAGACTTTCGAACTCAATTAATTTTCTTTCAGCTCTGTCTACTCGATCGGTCGACGCAACCTTCTCAAAAATCCGAGTCCGCCGAATCGCCGTAAGAAAACAGAAGAGGGTAGCGAACGCAAAAATCCGCGGTGGAGCTATTCGAAAGGCCAAAGAAAGTGACGAAGAAGCGGCGGCCTATCGGCACTTTCACGAGCAAGATCGGCTTGTAGTCTTTGGGTCACTCGGCTGCGGGCCGCCTAAAATTGAAAGTGGCCGTCGAACGACGAGCCTAACCACGGGTTACGATAGCGTGTTCGTGTTCTCGCGTGTCTGCGTCCCGTCTGGCCACGTGTATCTTAGCCGGCTCTCGCGGTTCTTTCGCGAGTTTTTTGGCCCTGCTAGCTCGCTCGCGTCGGGGAGAGAAGAAGCTGTTTTGCCTGGCCGCTTCGAACCGAATTTAGAGCGTGTGGTAGTGAAAAGAGGCGGTGGCCCGGTTCGAAAAGAGACGGAACGGCTCTGAGAGAAAAAAGAAGAACGGGGAAACGGAGAGAAACAGAGGGAGAAGGAAGGCAAGAAAGAGAAAGAGTGAGAGAAACAGAGACGAGAACGAAAAGGAGAGACAGCGAGAGAGAGAGAGAGAGAGAGAGAGAGAGACGAGAGCGAGAGAGCGAAATCGCGGCCGAGCCCCGGCATAGGAGATTCGTTATGCGTTGCGCCGGATGAAAGATACGCCCTACGACGAAACGAAGGAAAATTATGAGCGCGCGCTAACGCGAAGTAATATTTAATGCGGCAGAAAATTCTGGCCGCGACTCGGTCCGGCTCTCCCGATTCCCTTGCTATTCTATTTCCTACTCTCCGCCCCTCCGTCTCGTTGCCTCCTTTGTTTTTCCGCCGCTTCTTTTCTGTTTTCAGCCGGTGCCCCATCGTTGACACACCCGAAGAATTGTGCTCGTAATTAATGGCCGTTAATATGTTTAACAAAGGCAATTAATATCCCGGCCGGTCCGACTCCGCGAGCAAACGAACGAACGAACGAGCGAACGAACGAACGAGGACCGCGACTGCGAAACGCGCGCTTCCTCCTCGCGGCACCACCCCCGCGCGGGCCACGTTCATTAGGGACGGGTTGCCGAAGTGTAAATTATGGCGGACCAGACGATTGACGCGTTCTGATAATTATCACGTAATAATATACCGTTAATATTCTTCTACAATTGCATCCTCGAATATTCATGGGCTCTCCGTCTTTCTCTGCACCGTTCGCGGTTCTTCTCTCGTTCTCATGCGCTCTCGCGCTCCCGAGTTTTCGTTGCCTGGTTTTTCAGTTTTTGCCTCGTTCCACTCCTGGTTGCATAATACCGCTCATTAACTTCGCAATCAGATTGAACCGTGTTGGCCAGCGGCCGTGGCCGGCCGCGTTCACGTGCTCCAACATTGTATCTATTTTTCTCGCGGACGCGTGCGATCGAGAGCGCTCTCGCGGCTCGCGCGATTGCGATTATGATGATGGCCTCGCGAATCGCCCGACTTCTCCCATTGTGCTACTCCATTCCCGATCCGTCCGCGATACCTTAATCACCGGTAATTATCGTCCGAGCATCTGGAATAGAAAATCGCTCCGATAGCCGCTCGACCGTCCGATTCCCGTGCGCGCTCGCGCGTTCCTTTCGGACGAGAATCTGGCCGCCTAACCGAGTGTCGGGGGCCGGGAAAAACGGACGGCGGTCATCGATTCCCGCTTTCCCTTGCATCGCATTCCCCTGATTTATCGTTATAACAATAATAATAATAATTGTTGTTATTATTATTATCATCATCATCATTATTATTATTATTATTAACGTTGATGCAACAAGTGAGGAACAGAAGTTGCACGGAAGCGAAAAAGAACGGAGAGCGGAGCGCAGAGAGCTAGAACCAGTCGCGGGCCTGTTGCCAGACCCGAAGCACGTTAAATTAAACTGCAGAGGGGGAGAAAGTATTCACACCCCTGTGGAGCTGAATTCACGGGGAACTCGATGGTAGAAATAATTATTTTCCCAGCGATAACACGCGTGTCGAGGGATCCGCGAATAAAACTGTTGAAATCAACGATTGGATAAGAGCTCTATTCCTCAAGTTGCGAACCAAACCTAGTTCCAACCGTAGAACAGAAACTTTCAAGTCGCTCCATAAGTGTACACTAAATTTTCTCGCATCGTTCCTCAATTTGAGAAGAAAAATGGACAACTTGAGAAGAGGAGGTACAATTATACGAGCCTTGCGGCTCGTTTTATAGTGCTTGATTATCAACAATGATAAAAATGAGTCACAAAGTTCAAATAATCATATCTCCTGTTCCCAAGTTATGCATTTTCGTTTCCAAGCTGAGGAGCAATGTAAGAGAAACTACTGTATTGCTCAAAGTCAGTATGAAGTCATGCTGCAAGATTTCTATCTTCTGACTTATCACTTCTGAGGAAGTCCCCGACCAAACGATGATTCAAAGACGAAGTTCTGTTGCTGGAAACGAATTTTACGAAAGTAACGCAAAATCCCCATGCAAGTTCTTTATCATCAACTAGAAACCTTTGTTCCTAGAACAGACGCCCGTATGCCTCGGTGCTAGTTCCCTGTACCCTAAATCGCCAACTGACCCTTAGGTCACCTGTGCCAGGTGAAAAGTTTATAAAAGTGGAGCAGCTCGGTAAATGGCAAGGTACATGAAATGGATGAAGTGGAGGGATTCAAACGCTAGTTCCCGGGGCGGGAATGCGCTGGCGTATTAGCATCTGCGCAGGCGAGGTGTGCACAGCCTGGTAACCGACGCAACCGGAGAATCAGGTGAAAAAAGGGTGGTCGGGACACAATCGTGGTCGAATGGGTCTCTCCGAAGTGTGCCAATGGAGTCGCCTTGCCGGTCGCGGGGAAGGATTCTCGGTTGGAACGTGGTCGCCGTCTTCGTCGTCGTCGCGGGATTTCTTCTTCTTGTTCTCCTTCAGGTTCAGCCAGCTGCCCATCCCCTTCTCTTATCCAGCCACCTCCCCGTCACGCGATAATTAAAGAAGAGTTTTATTCATACGAGATGCACGCGAGTTAACGAGCAACACGGATGACGCTGCTCGCTAAGCAGCGCTCCAGATAATGATGCTGCGCATCGGTCTTGCGCCGTCGCGCGGTTGCCAGCGTTGCATCCGCTGCGACGCATCGCGTCGCGTCGCGTCGCACGTTGCACGTTGCACCGTGTCGTTGCAGCTTCGCACAGCGCCGTTACACGCACCCGGATCAACTGCATCTAGAAGCCGAATACGTGTATGCGCCTAGACGGGCCGAACTGACACACCCATAATCACGGCAATTATGCACGCGAAGCCACGACAGCCACTTCTTCTCTTTCTCGCTCCGTCGCGGCCGATCCTAACTCTATGCTTCCCTCTCTCTCTCTCTCCCTCTCTCCCTCCCCCCCTCTCTCTCTCTCTCTCTCTCTGAGTGTATGCGTGTCTTCTGGCTTTCTTCTTTCTTTCGTTCTCTCTTTATCTCTCGGCGCCGATTTCCCGTCTTTGCCTTCTTTGTTGCCTTCCTCGGACGAATGTTGATCGTTTACCACGATGTGATTTAATTACGCTTTCGAATTTCTTGCGGACATCGAACAACGACGCCGCTAATCTCTCGCACCGTTCGAATTTCCCGCCGGATTTCTCGGCCCCGATACTACCGGTTTATTTGCGTTTTAGTTTACTTTTGACAATGTTGTTTGCTTCGTTTTGGACTGCTTTTCCTATTAGGAGATTAATCGGCTGATCCAGGCACTGCCGGGAAGCCAGTTCGTCACTTTTTCGTTTTTACTTCCTTCGGAGTTACCGCCGGATTAGTTTTTACTGTTTCCCGCAATTTATCCACGTTTCTCGTCGTCTATTTTAGCTATGCGGCAAATTGTTAAGTTTTTAAATGGAGTAGAATACTGTTATCAAGTACGCAAATCATTTCGATTAGCCTTGTCAAGCTATTGACGCGCGCGAGCTAATGGGATTTACGACCTCGCAGTTTTCGAATACAGATCTAGATGTTTCGGGATACATCAATCTTTTTGCTAGAACGATTTACTATACTTTAGAGTAATTATTCTTGTAGTAATACAGAGGATGACGTCCTCGTGGTTTTAATTTCACTCCCCTTGATGTCTGTATAAAAAATAATATTTATTTAATTGACAGGAGACAGTCCCTGTGACAATATGTTCCACAAGTAGCATGTCAAAGGAATGTAAAAATAAAAGAGAAGGGGTGATACAATAAAAAAAAGAAGTACAACAGGTGATAAAGTAAGAGATTGGAATATTTAACTCTTCTCACTCGAGGGCTCCGGAGCGGCGTCATTTAAAATTTATCTTAATTGTCACCGTAGCAGAATCCTCAAGTTTGGAGATATATCTCAAATAGTTCCGCTCAGAGCCACCAAGTACAAAGGGTTAAATAATGGGAAAGCGGAAGAAACAAAAGAGAATAGTACTAGGATTAATAAAGTAAAAAAGGGGGTTAGCAAAAAAAGGGAAGGTGGGTTAAATCCAATTGAGTAGGATAGAATTCATATCGTAGAATAGACCAAATCTATTGTTAAAATAATTTAGAACTCGGTTAATTTATAACTAACTTCGTAATTTATTTCACTCGTCTTTTTATTTCCTCGCGTGTGTAGATTATATTGTGAGACATAAGTCATCATTCGCGGAAATGTCACTTACGTCACTATGATTCTAGCCCACTTTGTTGTACACGTTGTAACGCGGGTTCTTCATACTGTTGCGGAATGCAGAACATTCTAAGGAGAAGTCTTGCTTTCTTCAGCGCCATTTAAAGTACCAGATTAGATCTCAACTGTGCAACTTCCGTTTGCATTGTTCGAGCTTGTACGTTCGAATACGTTCCCCATCCATCACTCGAATTGTTAAATATTTTAAAAACAGGTCAGGATTTTTTTCCAAAAATTAACACGTTATAAAACGATGAATATCTTCCACTTTCGTTAGCAATACATCGTACGAAAAACGATTCCCAATGAAATTGAGTTGAAAAGTATAAATGCAGGGGATTTACCCCGCAAGATAAGCCAAGTTAAACTATTGAACTAAACTTTTATTATCTGAACTATCCAGCGAACTATCCAACGTTATTTCAGTCATGTGAACACCTATTGTTATAATTAGAGAACTGTATTAAGTATCTAAGGAAAAATTACAATATAATAAATAAAACGTAATAAAAAAAATTAGGGGTTCTTAAGGTGATTTGCAGTAACTTTTTCCTTAGCGCAAATTCAATCTGCAGTTTTGTTTACGAGTTATTAACGAAAAACTGTAACCAATGAGAAGCAAACTCGGCTGGGTTGGTTGAGCCAATGAGCAGACGAAACCCAGTTACGCTCATTGGCTCGACCGCTTCGCGCTAGTAGAACACGCCTTTCATTGGTCAGTGTTTTTTGTTAATAATTCATTAACCCCTTGCACTATAATAACGAGTTAGACTCATGGTGAAGATTTTATGCAAGCTCTTAAATATGAATATTATTAATTTCATCTATGTCGAAGTAAAAATAAATTCTTCTGTTATCAAAGTATAGAAACGACGGTAAATAAAGACAATATAGGAGAAAAAGTTGTCTGATCCTATTAGGAAAATTATTAAGTATGAATAAGTGCTAATCGTCACAGCATGAAAGGAGCGATAGTGCAAGGGGTTAACGACCCCATCAAGAAAATTGTTGTGAAGGAAAATGTTACTTGAAATAATTTTAGAAACTTCACATTTCCCTATTGTGAGTAATTTCTGGAACAGCCTGTGCGAAACAGGAAGCAAAATGAAAATTTGGAAACTTTGGAAATAATGTAGCAACATCCTCAAATTCTTCTGATAACTTCATTGGTTCGTACTTCGCTTACCCATTTTAATCATAAATGCATAAAATCAGCAGTCTAATAATAAGCAAACTCCAATTACAGGAACCTATCTGGCTCTACGAACTTATTGTCTCCCATCGGGTTCACATAAATCGAGTTTGATCGTATCGACAAACTTCGATAGAAAGCGATCCTACGAATTGTTGGCTCAGTGTATCATTTCGTCGACCGATCTGCCTCATTGTGCCAGCTTTCCTGAATCCAAACATTTCTCAACTTCCGGTCGAAGGGCGCACAGGACCTTGAATCTTGTCTGACCTAATAAAACCGAACCATCGAAACGACGATTACCACATCGCCTGTAATAAATACATCCTCTGTGCCAAATGTGCATCAGACGCTCATAAGTTCTATTAATCCGAAGATCGAGACCCGAAAAGATTGCTTTCCCTTGCTGTAAGAGGATCCGGACAATCGACATTTCCATAAATGACCCACAGTTAAGCAGTTCAAGAAAAAGGTAGATAGATAGATAAATAGAGAAACACGAGAGAGGGAGCGAGAGAGAGAGAGAGAGAGAGACCCGGGGGTGGAAGTGTGGGTTGCGACTGCGTTCCACATTGTTTACGTTCCAAAAAATGGCGAGCGCAGTTCGCGGTCCACGGTCACGGAATTTGGCAGGGTCGCGGGACGGATCTGGCGTTGATTTATGACACCGTGGTCGGCGGCGTTAACGGGTCCGCCGCGAGATTTGGCTCTGCCGGAGAAGAAGGGAGTTAGAATGGCGGAGTTAGGGTGTCTTGAAGCGCGCGGGGCTGGCGCGCGCGTTGTTGCTCCAATTTTCGGGGGCGGCGAGTGGCGCAACTTGGCCGCAGTGCTCCGGGCCAGCGAGGAAAAAATCGAGACGGGAGACGTGGGTAGGAGAGGAAGAGAAGCGTAACCGCGTTTATGCGCTCTTGCCTCGCGCGGCCCGCCGCAGCCCGCCGCAGCCCACCGCAACCCGCCGCGGTAATGCGCCCGAAATCGATACCGGTAATTACGTAGAAAGCCCTCTTTCTTTCTCCCTCTTCGATTTCGGTGCGTGTCGCGGACTGCGTGACTTACGCGCTGTCGACGCCGCCGGCCGGCCGGCCGGCCGCCGATTATTATTCCGCGCGAAAACCGAGGCGCCGATACCCGGAGATACTCCGCCACGCCGGTACTCTTGATTACCCGACATTTCCTCTAATGATTGGCCCGCGACCGGTGCGTTCCGCGCCGTGGACTTCCCCCACGGCGGCCTCAACGGTTCGCGGAAACTTGCGCAACTTGGGCAATTACAAATATCCTATTATTATTATCATTATTGTGATTATCGTGCCGATCGTCGCAGCGCCGCGCCGCGCCGCGCCGTGCTCCTTCGCGGACTCCTGCTCGCAGCGACACGCCGGTTAGACAGTAACTGCGACGTATTTGCACTTTCACGTTTTTCGAAGTGCCTCGGGGATCGAGGAGGCGCGACGCGTTTCTTGGGGAAACTGATTTGTTTGGGGATCCGGACTTGCAGAAACTGGATAGCAACTGCTCCGCCTATGGGACGCTGCGCTAAATCGGTGTTTGTGGTGTCCTCGAGGTATTTCGATCCTTTGCTAACCCTTGAGGAGCGTTCAAGGTGTTTTCGAACTCTCGAAAAGTCTTTAATAACTCCTCAGGATCTTCTGGACTCGTTCCGTTCCTATGGAGGTCCTTTAACTGGGTATTCTAGTGTGAACCTTATATTTTCTTGAAGGATATAGCTTCATGATGTGAATGGTCGGTATTGGTACAGAGAATCTTCCATATGGTTTTTCTCGGAAAGCATCGTTTTGAATTAAAAACCTTAATTAGTATTAAACCCACCGAGCAAAAACAGTGCTTATTGTCTCATAAAAGTGAAAAGATCGAGTTTGTTTATTTATAGATTATAGATTGTAACGTATCCAGTAATTTAGTTCTGTTAACAGAATAGTGATGACCGTAAAGGGTACGGAGGGTGCCCTCCGTTAGGAGATTATGGTGTCTAAGAGTCGGACAGATTGTGAAATTATGCTAATTATAAAATTAATTTTATATGCTATAAGTTTCCTAACAATGACAAGATTGGTGAGATTTAAATTAACTAAGACCCTGATTATAATATATGCTCGAATGAAGAAAATCGTAGAAAAATTTCTGACAGAATACTGTTTACAGTATCGCAGATAGTAGAAGAAAAAAATCAGAAACCAGTCATTTTGACTGGTTCGATAGTTCTTTTGTTAAATTGAATTTATAATTTGCGGTGCGCGTTTGATTGGCCGCAGCCTGTCTCATTTTATTTACGGTTACCGTACCGAACGATGATATACATTCGTCGAACCGATCGCGTACACGTAGCACGCAACGATCGAGAGAGGTTCGTCGTATTAATAATCTGGATCTCTCGTTAGGCTCTCTTTGTTCCTGTTCGAAAGAGAAACTACACGCGTCCTGTCCCGTCGCGACACGACGCGGCGCGCAGTCCGCTCTAATCGCACGAAATTGAAGTTTTCCCCACGAAATTATATCGATAAGTATACCCTGGTCGATTCCATGCCGGATAATCGATCTCTCCGCCGATTAATCCCGTTTCCCGTCTCGATCCACGCACCGCTGCTATGCCGCTAAACTCGCTGCGCCGCACAGTGGTCGCCAATGGCCGACAATTAGAAAAAAATCACCGCTTCGCATCTATTCAAAACTATGTTCACGATACGTTCGAATGTCTGGTTTAGCAACAGAATGCTCAGCAAATTCAGCAGGTAGTTAATTTCGAATGAGTTCGCCGTGCGAATATTAGGAGGATCCAATAGCACGATGTTCACAATTCAGCTTATGAATTTCTATTTACTTTACGGTGTAATCTTTACAGAAAATAAAAATTAATATAAAGTGAAATAGTTAAATTCAATTTATTGTGCTACACTTTAGATAAGATATTAAAAAACAACTTAAAATATTTCGCGATTCTTATTTCGTAGTATTCGTCGTATAATTAATTTTAATACTATAAAAATCTGTTTTCGTGAAGAATTGCGCTTTACGGAGTTGAAATATGTAGCCATAATTGGCCAACAGGTTAGTATGCGGACATTCACTTATAGCAACATGATTATTCAATAAAATATAATTAAAAATATTGTAAATGTTGTGATATCATATAATTCTTGCATGCAAGTCGACGCACCGTTCTATTTTCTCGAACAAATTATTAAAGCATTTTGATCGAATATTATGAAAATTATTATGAAAATTATTATGATTTTGTCCTGGAGGCTCATATAAACGCCGCACAGTGCGTCGCGCAGATTGACACGAAGCGGGCGCGATCGATCCGTGCTCATAGATCTATCGTTACCGCTAATCACGGCGATCCGATCAAGGCCTGCGCGTCGATCCGGCTCTCCGATGATTTACTCTGCAACGATCGAACAGAAAAACCCGGCATACCGTCCTCAAAAAACATCCTCGATCTCCGTCTCGGTCGGTCGACCGATCGACCGATCGACCGATCGACGACGTCCTATCCCAGGATAAGAGCCGGCAGGATCATTTAGATCGGCGAGCATGCGCGGCAACCGCTCCGATCTCTTTCCCAATTAAATCGAGTTCCAGCAATTACCTGGGACAGGATGTTTCGGGGCGGCGATAACGCGAGTCGACTTTCTAATCGCGATCGGCGGACAGGGTTAGCCCGCGCGCTCGCCGGAAACTGCTCTCTCGACGCCAGTCCGTCGAACCGGACCCGGCAGAAAATAGATCCGCGGTGGCTAGATCACGCCCGGAACGACCCGTAACGCCGTCGTTCATTTTCCCAATTTCACCGAGCCTGGAACCCTACCCACCGCCGCGATATCTTTGGAGCACCCCGCCGATCCGGAATTAATCGCACGTGCTCGCCTGATTTGTCACTCGGTTCGGTTAGCCTAAATGTATCCGCCCACGCTTCGAGATCTACACCAGATCTGTCTCCGGTATAGCGACAGGTTTCACGGTTTCCATTCGAACGGATTTCATTATCGATGATCCTGGGGAAAATCGAGCAATGTGGGAACAGATCGGGTCATTCGTTTTCTGAATGTCATCGAAACTGGAATCCTATCTGCTGATACGGTTGCTTTGGAGCTCTTGGAACGAGCTTGTCAGCTATGAAAACTTTCTCCCAACAACGCGACGATAAAACATGACTTAATTTTTTTCCAAAATACTAGGGAAGCTAACGAAGCAGCCGAGACGCAAAAGACGGCCAAGAAGAACGTATGCAGGCGTGGGGAAACGATGAAAGAAGGGCATGAACAGAGGGCGAACATAACAATCACGAAGATAAAAATAGGAGACTGACATCGACGAGGAAAGAAAGCCGAAAGAGGCTAAGAAAAGAGATTATTGACGAGCAAGAAGGAAGGCTGAATAAAACAGGGGCAAAGTCTGAAGAAGATCTAGGGAAAAGGCTCAAGAATGGCCAAGAAAGAAGGCTGTACAAGACTGGAGAAGATGTCTAAGAATGGCTGCGAAATGTCAAGAAACGCTGGGGAAGTCCAAGAAAGGCTGATGAAGACGAGGGAAGACTGAAAAAGACGAAGGGAGGCTGAATAAGTCCAAGGATGGCTGAAAAATACTAAGAAACGCGGAAGGCCAAGAAAGGCTGATACAGACCAAGAAAAGAGAGCGAAGCTGACTTTGAAGAGAGCGTAAAAGAATGGCATGTCCGTGGTGCGTTTGACGAGTCCGGGATCAGTCAATATTTTAATTACGGTGGCGCATCGCTGTGGAGTAGGGTATCGCGGGAAGGGCGAGGCCGAGATAGCTAGCTAAAAAGAGACAGAAAGCAGGAGAAAGAAAGAAAGAGAGAGAGAGAGAGAGAGACAGAGGGGGGGGGGGGGGGGCGGTCCCGCGGACGGTCGGGCGTCCGAAAAAAATCGAAGATTAAAATTCATTTAGCATTAACAACGAGCGAGCCGTCGAGTGCACTCCGTGTAAAGGCTGCTCCCAGAATCTATATTGAGCACCGGTTCCACCTCTCGGTTACCATAGCTAGCCGGAGAGCTAACGGCTTCTCGATTTTTGTGGGATTTTATCAGGGAGCGGGCAGCAGCAGTAGCAGAGGCAGAGGCAGAGGCAGAGGCAGAGGCAGAGGCAGAGGTAGAGGCGGAGGTAGCGGTAGAGGCAGCAGGCAGAGCAGGCAGGGAGCAGTAGGCAGCAGCCAGCACCACCAGAAGCAGAGCTACGCCCGCCGATGCGTATATGCACGAGCTTGCGCGCAAAGAGAAGCAACACGAGGAAAAATAATAATAAAAAGAGGAAAAAGAGAGAAAACGAAAGCGATAGAGATAGAGACGACCGGGAAAGAGGGAGACGGGACAGAGAGGGGAGAGAGAGAGAGAGAGAGAGAGAGGGGGGGGTTAGGGGGAGGGGGAGAGAAAGAGGATCGGGGAACTGGGAGAGAACCGGGAGAGAACCGGGCCAGTGAGCGCGCTCTCGCGGGTTGAAGGGGCCACGGGATGCCGAAGCGGGGGCAGGAGGGGGCTGCGCTCGGCAAAGAGAGGGATGGACAGAGAAAAAATGGAGAAGCAACGCGAAAACAAGAATCCGTGCGGCTATTGCGGCTTCCGTTACGCTGGAGAGATGCTGCTGCCGTTGGTGCTGCTGCTGCTGCTGCTGTCGGTGGTGGTGGTGCCGCTGCTGCCGCTGCTGCTGGTGTTGCTGATGTTGGTGCGCGCGAGTTCGATCTCCGCGAGGGAACCAAACCTCCGAGCGCCGCCGCGAGTCCCTCCGCGAACCGGTTTACCAGCTTCGGATCGCGTAAACTGAGTGACAGCCTTTTCGAAACAGGCTTTCCTTCGCTCAATCTCGCCATCATCCCGCCCAGAAGAACCCCAAAGGGAACCGAAAGACCCTGCGGAACGGGGCACGCCCGCTACGATAAATCTCCGTCTGTATTGGGCATCCGAGAAACGCCTCGCTTTACTTCCACACCATTTTCCGAAATCATGCTGGAAACCCAGAGCTCTCCTTCGCACCTTGATGACGATTGCCGTTGTCAAATGCTCCTTGTTTATGTGTACGATTTTCACGCATTTACGTGAAAAAATATATGCATTTAAATCAACTTGATTTCTTTTGCAACTCTTAATCTTCTTTCAAGCTTGCTGTCGTAAATGCTATTCACCGTTCGTCTCCATTTCCGCTTCCACATAATCAAATTTTATTTCACGTATATCCTTTTTCCTTCCTCTTCCCCTTTTGCTTAGGTTCTTCTGTTTCCATTTCAAGTCTTCATACATCATATGTCCGTTCTTGCGCGGCTGTTACATTATTATTACTTTGTCTCACTGTAACAAAGGATTCAACTCGTCTGTCAATAAAGTTATTATTGTTATTATTATTATTATTATTATTATTATGACAGATGGCTGCGTAGAATCGGAAATAGTGAAAAAATAAACGAAGCAGTGAATGTTGGTGTAATAATCACAAAATACTTATTACAATTATTATTATTGAAAGAAAGGTAATTACACTCGACCATTCTGTTTTACTGTATGTAAACGACTGCGAGAAGCAGAAATTCGTTAGATACGTATTACTCTTTCCAATGATGCCAATGAATCGAGGAGAATTTAGTAATGCCCTCGAATTCTATTAATGCCTTCAACTTTCGATATATCATCAATTATTTTGTATTATAAATCCATTATCTGTTAGCCTTCTCCAATCTTTTTCACTCATTCACATTTCGTTGCACACGTTTTTGGATCCAATTATGGTTTCATTTTTATAAAAAAATTCTTGCCAATTCAGGCAGTTCCCCCTTTTCAATATTATTCCAAATGTTCACTGGTTTCTTTACAACTTTGTTCGCTATTCAACGTTGTTACGCTCTCTGGGTCTTTCTCAACCCATTCATAATTCACTACATATACATTTTTTGACCAAGCTGGGGCCGTGTTCCTTCGAAAACGATTTCATATTTCGGAAAAGTGTTTCGAACATTAATTCATTTCTTTACAATTTGATCCGAATAAATCAGAATATTATAACAAGTAAAAACAGAAGACTGGACTAAGTAGGCATGTTCGTGAAAAACATTTCGATGCCAAAAAATAATTAGAAAAGGTGGCAAAATTTTCTATTAGACAGTTCAAAAAGCTGCATTTGGTTAACAACTGTAGAGTACAGTCGTTAATCGTTTTAATTGGACAGCAAGGATGCGAGTTTTAAGTTCTCATTGACGATCGTCTGAAAGTTGGGAGATACGAGTCCACAATGTAGAACTGAGAACGAAGAAAAAAACAAAGAAGAAGGGGAACACCCCGGCCTTACCTTGGGAAGAAATAATTAAAGAACAGACACCAAATTAAAAAGCGCAACAAAGCAGCTGATGCAGGAAACGTTCTAACGTAGCAATCCATAAATTAGTATCTAGCATAAGCTTGCGGCCGCATCCGCAGGCCGGTAATAACATTTCTAGCACGCCGGTTATCGGCTCGATCGCGGAGCGTCCCGCAGAAAAAACTTCTTACAAGCATTAACACTTCGTAAAAGTACGTGCCGCCGCTCGCAGTCGAAATACGATACCCTAATTATCCCGCCGTGGCGACGGGACGCGGACTCTCTCGCATGCGACTTCGACGACTACAAATTTCCGACACCTGTAAAATCACCTGAAGCGGTTTACGAGCCGCTCGGTGTCCGACGAGAATCGCCGGTAAAATGGAGTCATCGACAGCTTATTGGTGAAAGCTTTCGACGGACAGCGAGCTCGGAGCTTTTCGCGAGGAAGTTGGCGCGTTTAATTTTCGCGAGTGCGAATTTTCGACGCGTCGCATAAACGCGGTACGGTTTCGGTGGCAACTTAGGCGAATGGAGAGGAGACTTCGGCCGAGCAGCAGGCAAACGATGATGAAGAAGAAGGGGAGGAGGAACACTAGAGAATGAGGGAGAAGGAGAGAAAGAGAGTGAGAGAGAGAGAGAGAGAGAGAGAGAGAGAGAGAGAGAGCTGCCTGCTGCTGCCAATAGTTTCGTGCGCCGGTATTCCCGCTCTACAAAGTTAATTACGTGGCTGACGCTCGTTAGCGAAAAAATCCGAAGGCGATAAATCATAGTGATAACTGAACATACATTTCTGCTCTGCTAAGCGCAAGTGGCTGGCTAGTATCTCTGAAAAAACCTGCGCCTCGAAGACGGTAACGGGGCCCCGCCGTCTTGTCGATCTTGTGCGAAATCATCGCGCCATTATTTTCGCTTGAAACGCACACACGCGTCTGCTAAAATGCTGTTCGGCGAAGATCGAGAGATAAAAGGAACTTCGTTCTAACCGATAAAGAGGAACCGTTGGTTGGACGACAGATAAAACGCTAAAGTATTTCAATGTTCCGAACCATTTCCTTTACTTATTGCATTAATCTACATTAATTTGCCCGCAGCAAATCTTCGATGATACAAATTGTCTGTTAACCAAACACGAGTCTCACAAATATACAGTTCAATCGAAAACAACTGATATAGAACACGATTTCATAGATCATTACCACTAGGTTTACGTATCGCTAACTAAAAGTAGGTGTCTCATGTGACTTCATGAAAATATATATGTTTAACCGGATCGATAATGATTTTAATACAATATATGTCCAGCGGAACGGAGCTGAATAAGTTCAACACGAATGTATATTTGCCAATTAAATAATCATTAATTATACAGTTTCGAACGTGTCAAAATGACGCGTTCCGCGAACCTGGCGTTAAAGATTCAATCTATTGCCGTAGCTACCAGTTAGTTTAGATAGCCGAGATTCTCCGGCAACGTATGCAATAATTTCAACAACTTGTCTATAATTAATCACTCGACTCTGCCCAATCAACTCGTTCCGACCACAAATGTGTGCAATCGACAGAGCAGTTATCAACAACTGTTGAGATTCCAACGATTCTCTAATTACTGGATTGCGAATTTTACGCATTTATGACAGAAGTAGATAATTGAAATGGAAAACGATGCTAGAAATACCAAATCAGTCGAAATGACTGATTTCTGATTTTCTCTTGCAGAGTTCCTGACATTACTATAATGTTCCCAGGAGGATTTTTGTATTATACGAGTATATATTATAGTACAAATCACACAACGTTTATATAAATCTAATCTAGATATCGTTATAAAACAGTGTACACTAGTCGCATAGAATATTAAAGAAAGGAAAAAATTTCTATCCAACTTCTTTTCATTGTCAAAGATAACATTTATTTTGCATAAAGACTTGTTGTTTACTAATTGCTTCTTGATAGGATCTCTATTGAGAGAACTCATGGCTGTGGTCAATCAAAATGTTTGAGTACATACGCACGTGGAAGGGGGCCGAGGTAGTTGGCAGCGATAAACGAGGTCGGAAGTCGCAGAAGATGGCCAGATAATGATCGGAGGATGAGGGACGATAGGCGAAGAGGCATAGCTGTAAAGAAGGAAACGCGAAAGGAGCTGGCAGGCGCAGGCAAATTGCTTCTCGAGCAGTATCGGATCGGCCGGTGCCGATACGAAAGCTCATTAATATTCGAGACGCAAGCTCTCGCGGTAGTGTAGACGCGTTCGCGGGCCGCCGCGATCCACCGATCCAGGATTTGTCTTGGATCGTCTGCGGCAACGAGGCGGCAGCATCAATTACCTGGCCACCACCGGAAAGCCCCCAAGTTATAACAGTTTACTCGGCCGCCTGAACCACTGAATTCACGATAGTTGCACGCGGCCGACAATTTGCGTTGTAGCCGCCAACTCTCCTTCCCGTTCTCTCTCTCTCTCTCTCTCTCTCTCGCTCTCTCTCGCTCTCTCTCTCTCGCTCTCTCTCGCTCTCTCTCGCTCTCTCTCGCTCTCTCTCTCTCTCGCTCGCTCTCTCTCTCTCTCTACCTACCTATCTTCTATATCTCTCTCTTTCGCTCTGTGTGCACAAAGCCACCGTTATAATATGCGCGGACCTGAGTCTGAATGGGCGTCCGGGAATTCATGGCCGTACTCCGTCTACCCTGACCAAGAAAAAGCTCGTCCGAACGCGTGCCCGTCATTCCTTTGGCTCTCAGGTGGTATAGCTAGTTTAAATGATCGCGTTGCTTCCGAGTAATGAACGCTTGCCGTTCATTTCCGACAATACCCGGTGGTTACTCGCGCGTTTACTCCGACCGGCAGCTTCGGACTAAAGAGATCGGCTTCTACGTTCAAATAAGAAAAGAAGTCGCTAGATGCGTGTCCTCTCTTTATCTCGCCCCCCCCCCTCCTCTCTCTTTCTCTTTCTCTCTGATGGCGATTTTTAGTTCTTTACTTTGTGATACCACTCCACACAGCACAGCGTCGGGTCATAATCCCCCAGCGATGAAAGAAATTATATGGTCCAGTTGTTCGACGCAAATGTTTACGGTGAACGTTTTATATGCATTTGCGAGTTTGATGGGTTTTACTGGTCGCTGTTGTATGCCACAGGCTCCTTGTATTTGTATTCAATGATCAGGCACATTAATAGTTGTTAAACTGCTGATTTTCGTGTATTTATTGTATGTACATGTTTATGAAATACGATGAAACATGTGTATTCTCGCATTTATTTAAATTTTATCAGTGAAAGCGTCATAATTGTTGTAAGATACTTTTTGATGCAGATTATTAGAAGTTACGATAATTACACGATATCACAGGTGTGCATTTATTGCCTCTTTTCTGCTAGATTAGTACTTTTTGTAAATACAGATGCACTGTATTAATGTAACTACATTGTATGATTATATCACATAATACATTACATTTAATTACTACACTTAGATTTTCAAAGTATCCTAAACTAACACAAGACAGGTAACAAAATGAATAGTCAACACAATGTCTATTTTTTTCACAGCTTACTTCTTAGAAATCTGCATCAGAACAAATTTGTTTATTCATTTACATTACATTTATTTATATTTGTGGAATAGCTGAAAGGGTGGTGGAAGTGGGGGAAAGGGAACGGAGCGTTTCGTCCAGATCCTGCCTGAGGACTTTAGTAAGACTTTCTAGCAGGGCCTGTTTTAGACGTTGCAATATCGAAAGAGGGGTTAAGGGGGGTATAAATGTAAATCGTAACGGATCAGGTAGTTGTGAGAAAAGTATCCATCTGACGGCGCGCATCAGAGGTAATCGTCATTTATTTTCATTTACTTACATTTATTTGCATTCATTTACATTTATTTACATTTATTTACATTTATTTACATTTATTTACATTTATTTACATTTATTTACATTTATTTACATTTATTTACATTTATTTACATTTATTTGCATTTACTTACATTTGTTTACATTTACTTACATTTACTTACATTTATTTACATTTATTTACATTTACTTACATTTATTTACATTTATTTACATTTATTTACATCTATTTACATCTATTTACATCTATTCACATCTATTTACATCTGTTTACATCTGTTTACATCTGTTTACATCTACTTATGTTTATTTGCATTTATTTATCTCTATTTATGTTTATTTACATCCACTCTATAATTGAAACATCATTATATTATGGAATAAAGATAACCATACACTTTTTAACACAGTGTAACTTTTTTAAAATTTATCTGAATGACTTGACATTGTTTGCAAATGTTGGGACAACTAAATCACTATACGATAACTAAGATACTGTTTTTATAGTTTTGCTATTATTTGGAATGACAACAATATAATAAAACTCTCGTTTATTTCTAAGCTTCTTTTACCAATCTTTTTTATCTATAAAAATGTAATGACGTATAATTAATCTTTTTTATCTAAGCCTATAATGAAAATTTAAAAAATGCATTTGGTACAGCTCAGTAACTTACATGCATGCTGGAAATTTCATTAAAGTCGTTGAAATCACAAAAAATCGCAGTACCTTACGAATTCCAACCAGAAACAGGAAATTTTTACATGTTTCAGAGGCTGCAGCTTGACTGTGTAACACAACCGATTTCAATGAAATTGTCAACGTGCATATAAATTATCGAGAAGTATCAAACGCATTTTTTAAATTTTCAATATAGAAAAAAGATATTTTAGTCATTGTACAAACGAACCAGTTCCTCTGACATATACAAAATAAGTCAACTCATTTAGAATAGCTTTAGTAAAGCTATACTGTTCCTCCCTGTATATTCCTTCACACTGCATTGAATCTATACTTCATGACAGCAATGCAAACAGTTTACAAGGTCACGACCTTTTTTTCAACAATTATCAACGTCTCGAATGAAGAGAACAATCCAATTAAACACTTACACTTTGTACAGCATTCAAATACCTCTAACGCGGCTGAAGATGTCTGCGATAAATACCTCGTCGAGAATAATAATTTCAACGGCTTTGCTACAGAGCCGTTCCAAGCGATTTCTTTTCGAACTCCCGAACCCTGATACGCTGCTCTTAATTGGTCAAAGGAAGACGCGCAACGAAGCCGGACTCTCCTAACCGTTTTCGGGGAGACGAGATCATCCAGATAAAACAAGAACGAGCGGAGCAAATCGAATGGCTACCGCGATCCATTAGGGTAGCCGCGATGCTTCGCCGTGCAACGAATGTATTCAAAATCGTTAACACTTGTCGGAGTTACCGGGAACCGCGAGTACAGGCGGTATAATTATCGAGAGACTCGGCAACAAGCCTGGCCAAAGCAGCTTCGCGGACGGGAACGGCGCGCGACGATACGAAAAGTCTCGGAGCTGGCAGGGTTGAGAGGAGGGAGGAGTGGAGGGACGAGAAGAGAGGAGTGGAGGAGAGAAGAGCGGAGAGTGACGTTTCGAGAGATAAAGGTGGAGGGAGCAGGGTGGCGGAGAGATATTCTTGGCAGCGACTGCGATGCAACAACTGTCCCCATCCGTCATCTACGAGGCAGCGAGAGGCCCACGAACCACGAAGGAGTGCGTCCCTCTTCGTGGTTCTAGACGCGGGGTGGTGCGACGGTAGAACCGTGGTTCTAGACGAGGAGAGGGGTCGGGGAGTAACGCGCCGCCTCGTAATCGTCGGGATCTCGACTAACGACACCGGCGCGGCGGCCGACTCATTATGAGCCTCTGTCGTCGAATTTCCGCACGGACTCGGGAAAACAGGCGGGTCCTAGGCCGAGGAAACGATTCTAGAGACACCTCTGAGATTCTAGAGGCCTCCTCTCGGTAGCAACCAGAGTTGCTACACGGTTCCGGACACCGGCGTTGCTTCGAAATAGATTCGCTGCTCCCGCGTTGTTACGCTCCGAGACGCCTAATGGACCGCGCCACCGATTAACACCGAAATTCTCCTTCTTTTGCCGAAAAATCACCTCTTGTCTCTTTTTAACAAATCTCGATGAAACGTCTCTAACGGAGTCTCTCTAATCCTGCGACAGAGGTCACACCGTGTGCGCGCTAACTGGATCGCGAACTTCATTTTGCTTGGGACGACAGATCTCTACCGATTAACGCAATTCGGACGAATCTACTGAAACGATTGTCTTGAACTTTGCTCTACATATCTGTGGAAGAGTTCTGTCATTGTTCGACGTTCGGTCGAAACGATGGGTCGCGTAGATCTGTTTGAATGAGGCAAATATAGACAATTTTTCCTAGCAGAGATGGTCATCGCTTGATTGTGAATCTCTGTGCAGAATGAAAATTGTGTGCGTATTTTCATTCGTTATTTCTTTTCATAATTTGAACGTTGGAATCTCTTTCTTCCTTTAACCATTTTCGTTGGTTGGAAATGTTACGTCGACGATCTTAAATAATTTTAATTTTTCTACCAGAACAGATAATACTACACAATTTTCTCGTAAATGCATAAAATCCGCGGATTATTCATCAGCAGACTGCGGATTTCTATGCAAAAGATAAATTTTCTGCTTTTATTTCAAAAGACAGGACTCGTTTAAGAATCTCTTTTATCCTTCAACAGTTCTTACCGGTTGGAAATTTTACGTTGATAGTCTTAAATTATTTCAATTTTTCAACCAGCTCAGATAACACGCTTCTACATGCTTCTGTTAACAGCTTCGATAACATGCAATGCGTTTAAAGGTTTACGCTTCGCCTGTACAATGTTATAACTAAACTGTAAATTTTTATGCAGATTAAAATACGTTAATGTTAACACTTGGACTGCGGGAATATTTCGCCGTCAACTTACGCGTGCAGCGTAACAACAACGCAACAACACACATTTAATGTCCCACATACATGACTAGTATGTATGACATTGTATTATAATTGCATTGTAACTATACAATACCCGCTATCCACCACAAATCTGCTAAACACGTATTTTTACGTGGCCCGCGTTCCAGTGACAGACTGTGAAAAACGTAAAAGTACGTTGCCGGCAGTTCAAGTGTTAACTGTAGGAAACTAAAGATAATGTGAGAGTATTCTTAGATTCGTTTAAAATCTTTATATTCTTGTATTTCAGGTACTGGTTTCTGTTGCAATGAATTGATTTCCTTACGGATTACAAGTGAACGACCTCCTTTTGCATCACATGCCATGAAGTAAAATAAAAGAGACAAAATAAAAAATAAAACAGGGAAATAAAATAAAATACAATAAAATACAATAAACTAAACTCAAATAAAGTACAATAATTCATACAAAAAATTTAAAATTATATTACTCATTACTGTTAGAAATATATTTCAGACTCACAATATGAAGATGTCGTTCTGTCGCAACACAGAAGCGAACCGAAAATCAAATTTCTAACATCATGTAATTTCGTACATTAGGATCTCAAAATGATTCCGTCGATCGATTAATCTGGAACTCAAATAAACGAGCGATTGGTTATAATTGTTTCGCAAACACCGCGGAGAGGAGATGAAGCACCGGGGCGGTACAGCGAATTCGGCGGATGATTCAGATCGATGGTCTGATCGCAGGAGGATCGAGAGAGTATAGACAAGCGCGTATAGCGGAGCTCATAAATAATAAACAGTTCGGGCTCTCGCGAGGAGAGCAGTCTGCCGGTCGCTAGCTCCCGGAGAAAGGCGGAGCGTCGAGATCTCCTAGATCTACATTCCGATCTATCCGCATCTAGTGAGCTCGTCATCTGCATCGGAGGACCGGTCCGCGTCAAGCTTATCCTCTACGTCGGCCTGAAAATCTGGACGCGCCCGGAGCAGCGTGATCGACTTCTCCGCGGACACGGCTGATCGGTAACGACCGCGACTACTTCGTTGAACATCGATGGCTATCGGTCTAAGACAGGCGAGCAGGAGGAAGACGAAGAGGAAAGGGGGAAGAAAGACGAAGAAACGGAGGAGAAGGAGGAGGAGGAGGAGGACACATCCGGCGCGGAGAAAAATCGGCGAATCTGAACCTACGGCAATCGTCGCGGCTCTAAATTCGGCCGGTCTTATTTTAAGCGGCAGCGCGTCAGAATCCAACCCCCTAGAACCAGTCCGAATGGAATTCTATTCCAGTTCGACGAACTCTCGGCCAGCGTCGTTGTCGACGATGCAACCCGTGCACGCGTCAAACTCACTTGCATCCGCGCAACCTAGCCCCGGTATCTGTCTCTCTCTCTCTCTCTCTCTCTCTCTCTCTCTCTCTCGTTCTCTACTCGACACGCTCCTCTCTCGTCCCTGAACGTTACACGGATCCACGAGTATTCGATCATCCACGCTCGATGCGTGTGGACCCGGCCTAGAGCTTTCTCTCTCTCTTTCTCTCTCTCTGTCTCTGTCTGTCTGTCTGTCTCTCTCTCTCTCTCCCTCTTTCTCTCTCTCTTTCTTCTTCTCTTTCTCTCCTTATCTCTACCTCCGTCCGGCTCTCTGCACTTCTGTCTCTGTTTCGCTATGTTTCTGTATATACTCATAGTAATGGGTTCAGGCTACTTGCCGGGTGTGTCGGTTGCGGGCAGGGTGGTAAGCCGGTTAAGAGAGCGCAGGAAAAGAACGAAGAAGCCGACGATCGGTCATCCTGATGCATGTATATGCGTTCGTGACGCGATCGTCGGCACAACGGGCGCTCTTCTGCATACAGGGTGTGCTCCGGGGAGAAATTAGAGCGACGGATCGGTGCATGGTGTGCCCTGTTTACGGATTATTCGAGCCATGGGATTTCTTTAACCCTTTCAGAACCGACTAAAATGAGACAGCATAGTAAGAGGAACGTCTATTCTTTCTATTATTTTTGTGGATTCATACCATACTTATCTTAAACGATAATCATTCAGATTATATTACTTGTATTTATATAATAAATTATACGAGAAACATGGAAAATCGAATTTTCGTACAAATACTACGAGCTAACGTATCATAAATATACGTCTGCAGCAGTGAAACGGTTAATATGTGCCACACTTTTAACTCTGGCTTCCTCTGCACTTGAACCCCTTTTTCCATTCGAGAACACGAAAATTCCTGGCACTATTTGCATATTTTCATTTTTCTCGCAATTGAAATTTGTTGGCTTGGTTGGCGTTGCATACAGTATAGGCCAAAAACTTGGATTCGCTACGAGTTTTATGAAAGACGGGATGGATTGGACGTACTCTGAACTCTGAAGCCTTTAATTTGCTTGCAATATTCCCGAAAGCATAACCTCATTTTCTAAGTGCAATAATAGCAGTTCTAGTTTCAACACCGCAACGACATCTGTATCGCCATTTACTACTGAAAATTTTATGCACCTATGACAAAAATGTGCAGCTGAAATATGAAGCTGTGAAAGTTGAGAAAAAGTTTAATGATGTTGCTACACTTATTTAGGAACGTGTTGAGCAATTTTTATTTTGTATAAAAGACCGCAGTTTTATTCTAACATAAATGAATAAACTTGATTGATTTCCTTACGAAATACAAGTGAATCATACTATTAATTATACAATAAATGTGACAGTCGAACGAGGAACAGTGAATATCAATGTATTTATTCATTTCGCACTGGGATTTGCAATGTTTTTATTAAATACATTATTCCAAATTAGGAGCCAGTATATCTTTAACTCTTAATATTCATAATTTTTCTGCGGGGTTTGGTAATATCGCACTTTGCTGTTGGAAAACATCTACTCTTTTATCAACAGAATTATTCGAACCAAATTAGTAAATCAGTTGCAATATATCTGCGTAACTACTTATTCGAAGAAGGATTGAATTTATGGCTTCGGAGAGAAATTTTAGTGAGAAAACATGGAGTGCAGTCTCTTTAGACATTCTAGAATGTACAGACAATGTGTAAGATACTATTTTGACAAGATGGGGTAAAAATCTTAATTGAATTGTTCCTGAGCTACTTGGGAGGTTCTCGATGTTTTCACCCTTGTAGTCGCGTGCAGTCGCGACGCCGGCGTCTCGGCAGGCTGTTCGATATCTGTAAGAAAGACGACGATCTGATCAAACCGGGACACCTAAGACAAGCTACCTGAATAGCTCCCGCGGTCTTCGAGATAGGAAGAAGCGCTCGGAGCAAAAGTTACTTGGCTCTCAATGAGCCATCGCAGGCTGGACGAAACCTTCGCCTTAATAGATGTCTTTAGGACATTCGAAGAGTATTGTCATCTTACACCCTAGTGCTTTAATATCAAAAATATATACTGCCATCTTATGATTTATATAAAATTGTATTCGGAATCTAAGGACCAGATCCAAAGACTAAACGTCAACAACAGAAATGATTGCATCTAATAATATAATGTAATTCCTAGACACTTGTATATTGTGAGATTGACATATATACATACGTATTTTTCCAATGCATAAATATCGAAGATTCAAAAGAAATGATGACAATAGTAGCAGGGAAATAAAAATCCGAATTAAATCAAAAACCTAAGAGTGTAGTTGAAAAAATTGTAACAAGATCTACTGAAAATGAATAGAAAATGTATGGAGATCTGACGAAGTCACATTACGATCCCTTGACGTTATTACAAGAACGAGTCAAACTCGTGACTTATATTCAAAACACAAATTAATTCTCTTCTTATGAAAATCTAGCAACGAAAGTAAATGGAAATATAGAAGAAACGAAACTATTGCCATCGAAATCTCCTAACGAAAAGAAATTGTAATATAGAAGAAACAAAAATGATCTCTCGCGCATCGCTGCGACAGCAGTTGTAGCAGAATGGGTGAAACATACTTCCAAGTCTCTTCACCCGTCTACGTAAGATCGCAGGCCAGCCGCAGGCACGTTCGATCAAGGTCACTCAAGGTCCCCGAGCCAGAAAATCTGAAGAAATTCACGCGTTGCTCTAGCGATGCGCATCTCTAACGATGCGGCGAATTCGCGAGAACGACTCTTGACGAATGAAATAATGTTCGTTTCGTAGCTTCGCGACCGATTTAGATACGATTACGGAAGGATTATACTGCGGGGACACCCTGTACGTGCCCAGCTAACAGATGAGAAAACGATTGGGCCCGGGGAACGTCGATCGGCAGCAGGATGGCGATAGGGACGCCGGTGTGTACGCGGTCGCCGTTTTTACTGCGGAATCGCCGCTGCCGTACGCTCGACTAGGCCTCGGGATTGAGATAGCGTTATCCGATGACGAGCAGCTATATATCGGCGAGTAATACCGCTGGAAATTATTAAACGTCGCGAGCGGCCTCGCGGATCGGGCTTCTCCCGGGCCTAGAACAGCCGGCGTAAGAAGGAGGGAAAGAACCGGCGGGAGCAAGATGAAGAGAGAAGAAGGGATAAGTTTCTCTCCCGACGTCCCTCCGCGCGATAGAGTTGCTCTCCTCCGGTCTCTCGAACTTTTTCTCCTCGTTTTTCTCGCCTCTCTCGTTCGAGCCCGTTCGAGTTCGTTTTTCTCGTTCCGGCACGCGGGTAGCGGGAGAAGAAGAGGTTAATACGCGTACCGTCGTCGGTGCACGCGTATTTCGCGATCGAAACGGCGGAAAGGGAATCCTGGATTGCCGATATAAGAGAGAGGGAGAGAGAAAGAGAGAGAGTGAGAGAGAGAGAGAGAGAGAGAGGATATCGGCTCGCGTGGCTCCGATCTGGAAAGAAAGGGGCAAACACGATCGGTCGAAAACTCTCCATTCGTTCGTCCGTTCCAGCGCGCGGATCGTAAAAGCGAACATTTTGCGTCGGCCGATCTGTTATTAAGCAATTATCCTTGAATTATGACCGCGGCAAGTAGCTACGAAGTAAATTGGACATCGTCCGGCCGCGCAGCTAGGATGCTGCCTACTAAGGCCGGTTGATCTTAGAAAAATGATTTTTAATCGAGCCACGGGGATATTAACCGGCTGCGCCCGGTGCCGTAATAAATCCGCGCGCGCTCTCTCGCCAATGCGGCTCCGAGGCTCCGAGGCTCCGAGGTTCTGAGGCTCGATCCGGACGGAATCACCGGTAGAATTACGATCGACGGGATTAATTGCGTGCACAGGCCGCCTCTGAGCCGTCCTCGGGATCCGACGCGGTTAATCCACTCGGCGAAATGTCGCCTGGACGCCAGTTTTCGAGCCTTGCCCCGGGAACGCCGTTTTGGCGGACATCGAACCTCTATCGCCGCTTTTGCCCGTCGTTTAGGTCCGTTTCGACGAAGGATTCCTCAGCGTTTCATTCCGACTTGAAGCACTTCTTTTGTTCCGTGCATTGGCAAGCTCGAGAGAGGACCGTACATCAATCTGTGACTAGAAAAAGGCGTGATTCCGCTGAAGCAGCGCTATGCGACCTGTAGCATGCTACATGTTGTTCGCTCACGTTGTGCGACTTCTGAATAACGTAAGAAAAGCTACATTAAGCTACGTTCCCTTTAAACGTTTTTTCATGCCACACTTATGAATTAGCATTTACCCCAAGTTATCGATTCTCAATTGAATAATCTTATACACATATGCCCGCAGTCAATCTATATTGAATTAAGATATTTGTGGATTTGCGTTCAAAAAAAATATACGACACCAATGTATTACAATGCTTGAGTGTGTCGAAGAGACTCAAATTTATAAGTTCTATTCAAATAATAGAAACGGTTCATATATTGGAGAGTACTACTCTAATGTGTGTAAGATTATTTTCGTAAACATGGGGGAGTACCAATGTAAATGAGAATTTGGTATAAATGTTGACGAGTGTCTTTGGAAAGAACATTTAGAGAGAATGTATTATTACTCGAAATGACTAAAGTAGGATATAGTTGAAAGTGAATTATTTTCTACTAGCTAAATATTTATAGTTTATTAAAATACAGGAAAGTGATACAAAGTAAGTAAATCAACAGGACCTCAACCGTACCTTATGTCTATAATGAACTGTGTAAGGTGGAAATATTTGTAGAATCCAGGAATGGTTTAGTCTAGCGTGACTGAATCTATGTAAATAATATTAGAAGTAACTAATTTCTGAGAAGTATTCGTGTCAGATCAGAAACATTCTGTAGAAAGACATTCTTCTAATTCTTCGCATACAATTAGAGACAATGGTCTGCAAATCATTGTCTGATTCATAAAACTTAAACTCTATGGTGATCAATAATCTCCGGATTTTATGTATTCCTGATAAAAGTGAATAGACAAAATAAAATATTGTGAAGACACAGAAATATACATATAAGAACACTGAATAATCATTGCTGACTTATTAAAATTATTCGAAGGAAAGATTAATCAATTTATTATTATTTATTCATTATATTTATTATCATCTTGCATACAAATTCGCAGTCTGGTGCACAAGTTTTGAATTATTCTTTAGGAGGACATTTGACTAACGTTTTCTCCAATTTATGCAATTACATAACCGATGTAAGCAATGATTTCCAGAAAATCTTAAACTTTATTGATTGTAATACTTTTTTCACGCAACTTATTTGTCATCTCCTCCAAATGTTCGGTCAGCGAACGAGATTCATTCCGTTTACAATCTATACACCGTATATGCATATCAGAATGTAATGAGTAACTAGATGATGGATTTAAATCCTCTGAGTCAAAGGAATGTGCATCATTTAAGTATTGTCATCAAACATCAATTACTATGTAATATTTTAAATAACGGCGCCAAAATAACGAATGTGATAAAAATTTTCTATGCTCAACCACAAATAGAATAATATCATCAATGAAACTAAAAAAAGAAAGTAAAAGATTGTAGTCATACTGAAATTTAGTTTGATCGAATGTATTACAATAAAGACAAATTTTTGTGAACTATTCGATAATTAGTGTTACGAACATTATTCACTATCATTCGTAGCGAACCACCATGAAAAAGGGCGATCTGCAAATCGATCGGAAGCAAGGGTTCCCAGTTTCCGGAGGATTTCAGGTGTTCATCGCGATCCAGGAGGGCCATGAATCGCCGATCCTGGGATCGATTACACCTGGCTCTTGAATCTAGCGCATTGTCATACTTAACCGTAGCCTTTCGAGCCTGACACGCCTACCGAGTTTAATGAACTTCTGCGATCGGGCGCCGATGCGATGCGATGCGATGCGATGCGATGGTGCTCTTGGCCGGCTCTCGGCGCTGCGCTGCTCGGCTCGGCTCTGCTCGGATCGGCTTGGCTTGACTCGCGAGAGTAAGCCGTTATCCGGCGAGGCCTGACCTACGCGAAGATTTCGAGCAGCGTAACTCATCATTATCTAGATAATACTCGGCTCATGCACGCCAGTCCTCAATGAATCACTTCCACACCCAATACCCGGGACAGGCGAGGCATCTCGAGCCGTACGCGAGTTTTCCCGCGCACCTATGCGTCTATTCTATCCCGTCTAACTCGCACGTGTCCGACAAGGACACGAGCCGACCCGTGTCCTGCTTCCAGCACCGCGAATTCCCGGTAAACGATAAATAATCCGAGAAATGGTGACTTATGCGGCCACGGTAACTCACCGATCCGATGGCTCGACGATCGACGGATCCATCTCAGTGGGAATCAGCTGGCGACGACACGATTATAATGTCTCCACTGCAGCAACTGTGTGTATACGGTGCTGAATAATTGATTTTTCTGCTAGTGTGGGTTGTGCAGGCAATGAATCAGGGAGATAGCAAATTAGGGGACGAGAAGGTGGTTGAAACTTGGAACATGTCTTGCGAACGTTGGAAAGTATCGTGCGCGTAACAGTCGCGATGGCTATTTGTAAGACACTTTGTGGTGCTCTTTTAAACAATGTTATGCAATGTTTTCTGCAAATAAATGGATCGGAAGAAAATTAATTAGGTTTCTAAACTAATATATTCCAGAAAAATTGGGACTTCAAACTTTATATTGTATACAATATACTTTGCATTGTATATAATGCAATTACACGTTTAACCCCTTGAACTATTACATCTCTTAGAGCTATGTTGATTACGACTATTTTGTCCTTAATTATTTCCTCGATGCCATGAGATGATTCTAGTGTCCCGATTGTTCTCGTTTACTTTCATTCCCAGATTACGATGGCAGGTGATTCAAATTTTATTTCGATTTAATAAAAATGATTGGCAGCCATATTTATCGAATCGTGCACGAAACGTTCGTCACGAGTCTGACTCGTTATTATAGTAGAAGGGGTTAAGTACATTCGATTAACAGCCATCAGTTCCTCGTTTTTACGTTCCTCTGTTTTCCTCCACAGTTTTTACAAGGCACTGAAGAAATAAGTTTTATCTCACCCCTTCTTGGATTTTCGTTCTTAGCGCTACTTCTATTACTACCAGACAACGTTCAATGATTCGTATCTAACGCTAGTTTTATCAAAGAGGCTGAAGAACATCTTTTAATAATTTAAAAAAAAATGATTTCCTTTATTCTATGTTTTCTACGTTACTTCTGGACTTTCACTATATTCGTCGCAAGATTAATTTGCCAAATTGTACAATTTAATTTAAATTAATTTAATTTATTTATATACGTACATAGGGGTAAATACTCATTTTTACAATACAGAACATAACTATATTATATTAACACTGGCAGGAAATTAGCGAATTAACAAATAAGGTAAATAAAATACAAAATATCGATGAAAATAAAGTTCCAAAAGAATGTATGAAATTAATTATTTATTTTATTATTATATTTTATTATTTGCTATCTCACCCATTTTTTAGTGTGACAATTTGATATCACAGGATAAATGAGGGAGGGTTAAGATTCGCAACCCCTAATTTTTTTTAACCACTGCAAGTACGATCGAAACGATCAGAAAATGGTGTCCATAAGAAGGCCCGAATCACGATAACGATAACGTACCGATAAATATACCCGGAACGAATTATGCGAGCACAATGACTCATCGATCGGCCGGTCCGTCGATCGACGGATCCATCTCGGCGGAAACGAGCCGGCCGTCGGCGACGTCCGCCATTCCAAGAAGCTCGCATAATTAAACTGTCCCCGGACGGGGAATATTCCGTTAGGACGTGGAGAACGGCAATCGTTAAAAAGCCGGGAAACAAGAAAAAGCGGCGAGACGCTCTCCACAGGGAAAAAACCGAATCGGCATCCCGTGTCGAACCCGTGCGTCAGAGTTCCTCTTCTACCCCCCCTCCTCTGCCACCCTCTCCAACGAGCACCCCGGCCACTCTTGCCAGTCTCCTTTCTCTCAGCATTTTCCGAATCGAAGATACGTCCGCGGCGACGCCTGTTGATCCTTTGACAGGATGAACGTTTAGCTCCTTCCTCGGCTAGTTTCCATCCCACCACCCCAGGATTCAACTCCTACTCCCGCTTCTGCTCCTGTATCGCGAATCGCCTTTTGCCTTCTACCCCCTCTAGCCAGGCTGTCGATTTCCCGTGCCTTCCTAGTCCATCCTACGGACAAATTCATTTCGCTCATCTTTCGATTTTGTGTTGGATATCGCGCGAAAATTGCCGAATTTCGACCGTCTTGTAATTTCGACGCTATGCAAATTTATTTATATAAATACGGATCCTGGATCTTTTAGTGTACCAAAATATTAAAAATAATACGACAATTATAATTAATATATAGTAGATCATGGTGAACTGGTCTTGGTCTTAGTTCTTATGTATTTAGAGCTAAAAATTATTAATTAATAATTATATTATTATTATTATTATTAAATCTATTATTATCAATGATTAAATTATTAATTATATATTATTTTTAGAGCTAAAATCAATGCGAAACATTTTATGACTGAAATGCAAACGCGAAATACAAAACAGTGAAGACGTAGAACTATTGTAATCTAAGAACGTTGTTACATTATTCTTAACGTTCTGGATCTATTAAATAAAGAAACATTGTTATTTACCTTCTATTTAGTGCAATCGGAACATAAAGAATCTATTTTGCACAAAAATCCACGATATATTAATAACTGCAGGTATAGTACTGCAAGTATTTTTTTTTCACAATACAGGGTGGTCCAATCTAGCTGATGATTCAAGCTAGACTACTCTCTCCTGTGACCATCGGCATGTCCTTATCACCAAATCAATACAGTAGAACCTCGATTATCCTAAGCAGATCGACATTCGGATAATACAACGGTTACTTCGCTGCAATGTCTGATTTAATCTGTTTACAGTGGCTGCTTGATGACCCCAATATATCAGCCATTTTTGCAAGTGTCTACCAGTTAGGGGTTAAAGGATTCTATTTTAGGACTACATATTCAATTTTTAAATATAATACAAATTTATATATTTCTTTACAAAATGATAACATAAATGTCGGTACATATAATTATTTATTGATACGTATAATTACGTACTTATCATTAAATTTTTCAGCTTCGTTTGAATTTTATTACAAACAAGTTAATTTAAGAAGATGGTGATTACAATTTAAAAAGAAATCGATCCGGTTCGATCTGCAGCATCTTTTGCGTTGCAACTACATTCATGAGTTATTTATAGCACACGTTGAAAACCAGATTAAATGTTCTATTGCTACTTTCACAAACTGATATAAAACGGCTTAGTTGTTGCCAAACTGCTTTTTTTCAAATTTTTCTAATACCAATATAAGAACCATATTAATAAAAATTATATTATTAAAACAATTATGTATTTCACTGAAAGCACAGAACGAATCACCTACTAATAACGAAGAGCAGAAATATTGCACAAGATATACTGTTATATCACAAAAATGAGATGGTTCTATCATGACCTGGACCATTGTACTATCAAAGGAATCATGAAAATTCAAGCACTTGTAGGATGCTTCGCGCAACGTCAATCATATTGAAAATAGTGTAAGCAGGCTACAAAGCTATTTTACTATAATCGTAAACGGGGAGTGGAGGGCGCTTCGTGGGTGGCACTCCACCCCTAAATCGTCACCCGTTCTCCTCGGTGCGTTTCTTGCGAGCGGCGCGGCTGCGATCGGATTGCTAATCGCGAGACTCTCGCGGTTCCCTTCTTGCACCGGCGCGTAATGACTCCGGCCGATGTCTCGGGTTTCTTTGCGTCTTTTCCCCGGGAGCCCCGAACGGGTCCGGCTAGAGCCGGTAGAGTTCTAGCCGATGGCCGCGATAAGAAGCGACGGCTCGTGTTCATCGCGGGTGATTTGTAAGTTTGCTCGCAGACCGACTACGCTTACAAATTATCGGTGAGCGTATGATGGGTATCGTTACGGGGCCGTGAAAGTGCCGCTCCTTCGGCGTGGTTCTTTTGCCAGTTTAGACAGCTGCGCTGAGAAACTGAGTTTTCTTACGGTCTTTAGAAACCTGATGGATAGATTTTCTGGGATTTTTCGCCGCTCCGGTCTGCCGCGAGTTTCCGATCTCTGAACGATTGCTTCGTCTTCGTTCCCTGTTCCGTCTTCACGGTTTTGTGTTCCGACCATTCACTTTTCCCTGGAACGCGTATACAGGGTGACCTGGTACAAATTGGCATCCGAATTTTCTTTTGGACTAGAAGAGTAAGAGAAAACATTTTCCAAACAGAACTATTTGGTAGTAAAACGATCGCGTTTTTTCTTAATAACTCGTAAACAAAACCGCCGATTACATTTTCGCTAACGAAAAAGTTATTTCAAATGCAACCTTAATTTCTCTGATTTAAAATATTTAAAATATATATATATATATTGATAAACAGATTGGAGAGGCCAATTTTACATATGCATTTCGCTATTATCTTCTAGCACGTGCAAATAATTTTTACATATTTTTACTGTCACAATCATTTTTGAAATTTTATGTGATAAGAATAACGTGTATTTTATAGACGGAAATTAAATCTGCTTTCCTTTGACATATCCACCGCCTGTTTTAATTACTTCTTGAACAAATTTCGGCATTCGTTTTATTAGTTTTTCGATTATTTCTGATACTCTTTGGTTTTTCCGTTTTGTAGTATGTTCACGTATTAAAAAAAGTATATCGGAAATCCATGCGTGTCATACTGATCGAGGAGTACGTACCAAATGAACTGAGAACACGTTTTCTAATAAAATATAATAAATGGATAAACTAATTGTTTAAATAAGGATCACCTACGACGTAATATGTTCTCTCGATAATACTACACCACATTACGGACTTGTAAACGTTACGTAAACAAAATGAAATTACCTAATCATTTTTAGAGAGGCAGGTAAATATATTGTGAGCATAATAATGGGAATAACCCAAACGAAAAAAAATGAATTTAACTAATACAAAATCAATCTAAAATGGTATGCATCTCCATTCGATTCCGCAGTTACAACATCCATTAGCACAAAAAATAATCTTTGTTTCCCAAAATCCGCCAGAAAAAGTGAGACTCCATGGTAACTTCAACAGTCCATCACCGGGATCGTTCAACAATAAAAGCTTCAAAAGGGCTCCATATGCGAGTTTCGCTCCGAAAAATCTTCCAATGCCTGCAAATAATTTTTGCATATTTTCGCTGTAACGGCATTGCTTCGGACGAATAATTCTAATAAGCACTTCCCTGGAAATAAATAAATGTCCGGTGACACGCGGACGGAGAGTATACCGTAAACATAATAACAAGGCCACCTCAAGGTTTATACAAAGATTATAAAAAGGCGGCGCATACAAACAAATGTATTTAAAGGCTACAATATCAATGTAAAAATTCGATTTCGCAGTTACAACGTCCATTAGGACAGAAGGTAAGCTTCGGTTTTTGAAATCCACCAGCAAAAATGAGACTCGGCGGCAACAGGAGCAGTCCATCACCGCGTCCATTCGGCAATAAGAGCGTCAAGGGGTCTTCGAAATACAACTTCCACTCCTAGAAATGGCGAGGAATCGGCGGGGAAAGATCGGCAGAGGAGTGGATCGATGGTGGAACGGTGTCGTCGCGTCCAAAATTCGTTCATTAATCACCGGGGAACGGGGCGGCGGGGTTCGTAGGAAGGCAAGCCAAGGACACCCGTCGTCGACCCGGGCGTGAAATACGAGGCCGGAATTACGTTAAGTTCATTAACCATCGGAGCGCAGGCCGATACTTACGCACGCGATCGGCCGAGGCGCACCGCAAGAAACCGATCTGTCCCCGGCCGTTGACGAGCAAAAAGCAGTTCGGGGAGACAGAACCGGCGTAGAGGAATAAGAGAGTGCGAGAGAAAGAGAGAGAGAGAGAGAGAGAGAGAGGGAGAAGGGGGGAGTCGGGACAGCGAGACGAGCGCCGAGAAGCAAAACGAGCAAGAAGACCGGTAAAAACGAAGAAGAAGCTGAGGTAAAGATGCAGAAGAAGTAGAAGATAGGAAAGGATACGGTAGTAGGATCGAGGGTGGGGGGAAAAGAGGAATAAACACGCACGAGTGGTTATACACACGCGCGTGCACACGCACACCGGCTCGATCGTCTTTCCACACAGAGATCGCGCTATAATCCACCGACTGATTACTCGGTCGTGTCGTACCCGCCCATTCTCCGGAATTTTTCCTGCTCCCTTTCCACGTGTCCCCCTTTTCTCTTCGCTTCTCGCGGCGCGCGCGGACCACGGGATCGCCGATCCCTCTTTCTCTATTTTCCTTCTCCCGGTTTCTTTTTTTTCGTCTTCGCCAACTGCCGGTGTAACCGTTGTAATTAGTAGCTATCCCCGTTTAAACGTCCGTAGCCGTGTACATATACCCGGACCGGGTATACGCGTTCTCGTCTCTCTCTCTCTCTCTCTCTCCCTCTCTCTCTTTCACTCTGGTTTTCTCTCATTTTCCCTCTCTTGATCTCAATTTCTCTCTCGTTCTCGCTATCCGAGGGTGGCCGAGGGCAAAAGGGGTGGCAGAACGACCGACACCGGTCCGGAGGAACGAGGAAAAATTCGGATCGAGAGAGAGTAGGGTGGATGGAAAGAAGGGTAGCAGCGATGGTGGCGGCGACGCCGCTGCCAGCGGCGGAGAGGAAACCGCACGCCGCCGTACCCGCTGCATAACTACGCGCTTATTGCACTATTTTCACCGTGGAGCCGATACACGTGTGCCGCTGCTCTGCCGCTGCGCTGCGTGACGGATCGACGATCTTGCTGCACGAAAATCGTCGTATTTCGCAGCACTGGGTCAGCAAACTTTCCTGGATGAGGGCATCTATGCTAAATAACCTTTTTTATAATATAGCATTTCGATTGTTTTCGAGCTACTAGAAGATTCTATTTATTAGACAGTATACATAGTAGAACCACAGTTTTGCGAATGGAATGTTCGTCAACTTCAGGTCTCGTGAACGGACGCTGTTACTTAGTTAACCATTTGACTACGAGAGACGTATTTATACGCCCTCACGAGTCTACCAATGTGTAGGAAAGACTTGAATAAACGCTCCGATTTATGATTATGTTAAACACGTTAAATGAAACTTGTTATTCATTATTAGGCTGTAGATTCTATGCGTTTATGCCATAGGTCACCTATCAAAATTTATGATCATTAAAAGAATTTCAAGATACAATTGCATTAGCTTTAACTGATTATAACCTTTAAAATAGGGAAGATATCTTCAACTAACTCTTGCGGTATAACTACTAGACCGCGGATATTTATGCATTTATGCCATGATTAAACTTGTGAAATGCAAGATAGGGTAGTAGAGTCGGATACTGTAGGCTGATCAATTGTTGTACTTGTTGCAGCGCGTCGAACAAAAAAGGACCGTCCCTTTTTCGCCGACGCAGCTGGACGCCGTTACCGGGATCGCCTATTCGGCGACTCAGTTTATTAGGAGGTGCTATTCCCTAATAGCACTCCCTAATTATCCGTGCAATTTAAAAACGTCTTAAGTAACCATTCTGATACCATGTGCATCACGGAAAAACCCATCGATCGAGTATCTTGCGGGGGAGGGCCCCTGTCCATGGCGAAGATGGGCCGAGAAAAAGGCATGCTCTCTCTCTCTCTCTCTCTCTCTCTCTCTCTCCAAGGGCTTCGCCAATAGGACGCGTGCATTTTCTGCCGAAATAGGCAATTTCGTTTCATTGGTCGAAATCGACGCCGCGACCGGAAATACTCGTCTATCATGCCAGACGAGGGTGTCAGAGTAGTTCTTTTGGCTAATGTAGTATTTTTTGCTCCGAGACACTCAAGAACCTCGGAGACAACATTCGTTCACAAACAGTTATACATTCAACACCTCCGAGGGGCATTCAAAACCTTGGACATACATTCACCGAACACCGACAGGACATACAAGACACATTACAAGTTCTGCCGCACACAATAAACAGTAAAGACAAGCACGCAGTCAGCTTGTTTTACATCCAACTATCCCAATAAAGTTAATTCTTTCTTTGGAAAGCGAAATGTGCGTGATATCAATACATTCGCCACGTCCATGCAACAGTGCTTTTGTTTGGTATAATTAACTTTATATTTGTCGAATAGGAGTTGCAAAATTTTAATTATTCTTCCTTTTGTTTATTTTTTAATAGAACTATTTAATTCGGCAGTTATAACCGACTCCAGAACCCTAGAGGTTATATTATCAAAACCTAATGGCATTTTTGGTCAAGCGTCGCTGTGCAATGAATTTTCTAATAAATTAAAAGATATTTTTTCTGAATTGATCGTTTAATAACTAAATTGCAAATATAGAAAATTGCATAAAGCCCCGCGGTCTGATAATCACAGTAACTTCCAAACTTTTCAAATAAATTGCTAATTGGTGAAAAAACGGTCCCACCGTGCTACTATCCGAAATAAACGCTTCTAAGACAGCACAGGTAGGTGCGGGTTAGTCGGAGGATCCCTGAAGGATCAATGAAGTGGTCAAGGAGGCAGGCAAGCGAGCGTAAGATCAGCTAGGCGGTGTCCTCGTTGAAATCCGGTGGCCAGGCGAGTGAAACGGATGTTGCTCGACGCGGCGCGGCAGCAGGAAGAAATAGAAGACGGCCGTTTCGCCGTTGCGGCAATGCAACCGAGAAAATCTGAATACCGAGAGTCGTATCCTAGAACCGGGCTGCTCGCGGGCTGCTCGGACCGGGCTCTCCGGCCGTGGTGGAGCGGGCCTTTAGCGGTCCGCTTCCGTGTGGCTCGGCGAGTATCGCCCTCGGCGATGCGGTCCGCACGCCTCTGCAGGACGAGGAGACGCTGGTGTCCGTCGGGTTCTTCACCCGGGGAACAAGCGCGGGCTCCTCCTCTCGCCGAGCGTATCCAGCTGGAACACCTGCGGCGAGCGAATTTTTGGCGCGATTTCAGCGATCGAGGTTAATGCTTCGGCTACTGGTTAGAGCCGCTCTCGCTCGACTCTGCGCCGCGCTCCTCCGCTCTGCTCCGTCTCTGCCCCGATCTGCACAGCTCGATCTGATAGCGAGAATCACCGCCGGGGATATCGCCTCTCTGTGTGTTCTTTCATTTCCTCGACACTTCGATCCGGCGACCGGTTCTACGAAAAAGACTGCCGCGGTAGAAAGTCGAGGACTTTTCAGCAGCGGTGAGCGCGCGAAAAATCTAAGGCCTCGCGCGCTGAATGAGCCGCTCGGCGCGGCGCGGCGCGGCGCTTCGATGATACCGGTAACTGGAGCGCCGATTGATAAAACCTGGACTCGTTACGGTACCCAGCCTCGCTTTAATTGATAATGCACCCAGGTTTTTGCTCGCGATCGTCTTATTCGCACTGGCGATTTATACGTTATTGCGGCCCCAGAAATTTTTCCATCACCTGGCTGCCGATTAGACGGCGTACGTGGGCTTATTGGAGATACTTTCGACTTTATGCGTTTCTCGAGTCCGCAGAATGCTCGGAGAGGTGTCGGATAGATAGAGAAATTGGTATCGGGTCTCTCCGATTTTTTTGCTGGCGCCAATGTGCTCGTTAACAGGATCCATTTTTTCTTCATTCTTGTTATCGCGGAGTGCTTCGACGAGATGTTTGCAAAATTGTACAATTTCACTTATTGAATGCAAGTTCACTCGTCAGTTTCATTCTCGAGTCACCGTATATTTACTGATTCTGTAGAAAATGATTATTGGATCACAAATTCGGTTCTCTCGATTAGTTTTGTTATTGGTTCCGATGTCAGAATTATCTATTGCCAAGATACGTTTTATACGATGACATGAAGAACTATGATAGAAGTTAACGGTAAAAAAACATGCAACCCCCATGGTATACTAACGACGTGATACCATTCAAATTACATGTAGAAATTCATTTATTTTTCTAAAATCGATGAAGATAGTAAGGATATTCAATAATAAGGATTGTTAAAAATGGATATAACTTATAAGTTATATTTATCCGATATTTTATAAAATATCAAACAGTTAAATTAAATTATGAGATATGTTGTTTCATTCAAAATCAATTTTATTTAGACTTAATTATACAAATAAAATCTACGATGGGATTTTTTCTTTTAATCTGCATTTAATGAGCAATCAAGAAAATGACTGTTTTTGTCATTCGACATGAATCCAGATGTCGAGAAAATTAGTATTTCTGTGACGTGTTAAGTGAAACCTTCCACATATATAACAATTATGCATTAAAATTAATCTAGAATATCGCAACCTTGTTTTAGCGGGAATGTACAACTTTCTTTAAGGTTCAACTACCGTCAGAGATGCACGAGTGATTTCCGAACAACATAGCGCCCATAAAGGGGTTTAAATTTTTCAAAGATCGTTCCCTAGAACCTTGCCCCTTCCTCGGATATCTCGTGCCAAACCCTTTGAACCCTAATAACCCTGAAATTCCTTGGATAACACGCTACTTTTGGAGGCGGCATAGAGGTTTCTCTCGTTTCCCCTGACCCCGCGACGAAAGACGTCTTGATCGGGCCGATGTGATCGGAATTATCATTGAGCAACGCATCGACGAGCAATCGAAGCAACAGCCGTCGACGATTAATCGCGAGTAGGAGGGTCAATTCACTGTTAAACCTCTCGCGATCTAATATCTCGGGGTTCACCGTTAATAAAACAGTAATATGGAAAGCGGCTAGGAGAGGAGGCTCGGTCTCGCGATGGAGAGACCAGCGCCGCGCGATATTACGTTAATATTGTAAGTACGAACCAATATGAAAACTAATACCGCGTCGAGATTACGGGCGGCCGCCGGCCGGTGCCCCGGCTACGCAGGCAAATATAATGGTACTCTCAGGTGTGGATGCGATGAACGTTGTTCGGAGGGAAAGGAAGCGGGACGCGGCGATTGGCCGGTTGCACCGGCTCTCCGTTGAGCGAGAGAAACAGAGAGCATCGGAGAGGAAGATAGAGGGAGAAAGATAGAGGGACGGAGGCAGATAGAAAGGCGGAGAGGAGGAGAGGAGATTCTAAGTGTAGGTTGCGCAAAAAGCAAGCAAGCAAGCAGGAGGAAGGGCGTCGGCCGGCCTCGCGAAGCGCCACTCGGTCAAGCTCACTGCCATCATCTAGATTCTAGATAGCCAACCGGCGCGCTCACATTGCCAACCGGGGCCAGCGGCGTGCACGTACAGTGCGTAACAGCTTCGTGTACCGGCTCCTAGGACTGCCGGTCAGCCTTGCCTCGGCTTTCTTTCGTCCGAGGGCGGCCAACAGCATCGTCCTCTCTGCTCTTCGCCGCTCTTCTTCTCCTTCTCTCCCCCTCTTTCTCTCTCTCTCTCTCTCTCTCTCTCTCTGTCTCTATTCGATGACAATCTGCTTCGCGCAGTGCATTCGTTTCGCGAGACCTAATCGCGAATGTCAAATTTCGTGATCATTCAGATTCCGCCGAAACTCGTCCGAATGTTGTCGTTGTCCCTTCTGTTGCAAGGTGAAAAATTATCTTCTATATCGCTACTTTGTATTCTTAACACTTAATGAAATGGTCATGTAAATTGATGATTCTCTATTTTGACCGGATACGTTACTTCGTAGCAGAGTTGTCCTAATTGGATTACACCCTGATTCAATTATGTAACTCCGAACCTCTGTATAACAATATCATTGAAATATAATATAATCGAAATACAATGTAATTGGAACACGATGTGATTGAAATATAATGTAATTGAAATACGATGTAATTCAAGTATAATGTAACTGAAGAACATTTCTTCAAATTACAGCGTATTACAGCAAGAAGTGAGATCAATTTTTTTATAATTATTTCAATACAAAATTTCATTATGACTAGTAGATAAAATATTAATTTAGTTTGTAATTTGTTATTTGCGAGAATAACTGAACACAGAGGACAGAATAATAATATCCTTCTATTTGAAACCTGCGCACGGGTTTCTTCAATCTCTTATTAACTATAAAATTGCATTGTAATTCGTAATTAATGCAACTGAATTACTTAGCATTTTGTAATTGTACTCTTATTGAAATACGAATTCTATTATTCGTATTGTATATATATATATATACAATGCAATTGAATTCTAAAAAGATAGTAGTAATTATAGCCAACACGTTAGAATCGAATTACAATCTTCATCTATCGATATACCATTTGAGATCCTCCAAAGTCGACACACTGCCCAAGTCCTCGCAATTACTAAAAAAAAAAAAAATAATAACAAATTCCAACATCGAGTGTTCGGCTTCCACTCTACACAATCGACACAGCAAGCAAAGCCACATCACAAGTTACTTCGTGGTTCGATGTATCGTTTACAATCCTCTCAAATCGGCTCTCATTATCCACGTCTACCGAGTATCTAAGAAACATGGAGTAGAAGAAGTGAGCTAAACTTTGGCTCTGTCTCTCACTTTTTAATAATCGAGACAGAGGAAGGCAGCCGATTTTCCACGATCCCTTACAGGATACGCGAAAGCCTTCAGCAAAAATGACGAAGAGTATTTCAGGAAAGCCCGATCCGAACGAACCGGCGAAGTTTACAAGATCCGACAAGGGGTCTTTTTCTTTTCTCGTTCTAGAGAACGCCACGCCGCGCCACGCCACGCCACGCCACGCTACGGCAGGCCAAGTCGAGCCGAGTCGAGCCACTCCACGCTGCCGTCGGTCCCGGTTACACGTCGCCGCGGTATGCAGAAACTCGACGTCTCGGCGCGGACACGTTCTGCTCCTGCGAACCGATATATTCCAGGGGGAAAACGCGCCCGGGACCAGGCACAGGCGCGACGCCGCGTAGCGGGCACGATCGCTCTTCTTATTGCGAGGTATTAATCATAGCCGAGCGACCGGAGACCTTACCCCCACCATCCCTCCGGTTATCGCCGATGGAATCCTGCAGGTTCCCTGCTTTTCTGCCGCGAGGATCGACCGACGGGTTTATTTTCGAACCGCCCGGAGAACAGGCGTTGTTTGTGTAATTCCCGTTTATGTGGAAATACCGGTAACCGCCCTTGGTGCTAATTGAGATCGGTTTTTCAAGGGGTATTCAGCGTTTCACCATCATTTCACTGATCTCGGTGTGCAGCTGGTGGCAGGGTTGAGATACATTTTATTCGGATGATGGTAAAAACCAACGAATACAATTATATTTCGATACTGACGAATAAATATTAAATCAAATACGAATTTATCGAGATACAGATTCATTCGAATAAAGTTCTATTTCTCGCTAGCGAGTAAAAATTCAACTATGTACAAAATTCGAATAAAATCTCATTCGATCACTGTCGAATTAAAATTGATATAGATAAAAATTTATCCGAAAAATATTCTAATCGTATATGATTTTATTCGAATAAGAATTAATTCGCGCAGGAATTATATTGGTACGAAGGGTTCTTTCATAGTTTATCGATTTATTTCTTTTAGAATTATTCGAATAGAGAATTTTTCAAGTTATTCCAGCAATAATTTTTTTGCGAATTATTAAAATAAAAAGTTTTTTGAATAAGTAGAATAATGCCGAACTCTGCCGATGCTTCTCACGTGGCAGTTCATGAATGTCGTTTATTAATGGAATGATTTCAGCGATCGTGGTTAGCAAGTAGGAAAGACTGTTGAATGTTGTTCGTCGATGTGGAGGTAGGTTGTTGGCTGATGATCGCGTGGATTGGATGTTAGGTTGATAGGTTTAGAGTGATGGAAGTCGGGTCTCGCAGTGGTTGTGGGTTCTGTGTGAGTTTTAAGAACCATGGTTTTTGTTTCTTCTGTGGAAAATATCGTATGCTTTAATGTAGATGTAACGCAAAAACGTGATGGAACCTTAACCGTTAAGAAGATTTTTTAAATATGCATACTTACCAGCAGCTCGAAGCAAATTTTGTTGTACAAAGCTGAATTGATTTTATTTATGTATATTAAATGACTACCTTAGAAAATAATAATTTAATATCACCGTGTCGACGATACCCCAGTATAAAGGGTTGAACATTTTTGGGGTTAAAAATTTTGTATGAAAGGAAAATATAATGTATTTTCAACTAGAGAATATTCTACATATTCTACATATTCAATGAAAAAACAACGAAACCACTCTTGAATATTAATTAACTCAAATCAATCTTCATGTTTCATAAAAAAAAAATACAAATTGATCCACTTGGGTATCATAGGGATACTCGATCTTAATAATATCACTCTGATCCAACAGTTTGGGTCTTCGCAAATAAGAGACACAAATAAATATACATACAGAGTTTAAAGCATCGAAGAAAATGTACATGAGTGAAATATGTGAAACAAGCGTGTAGTTACAAGGAAAAACGACCTAAACCACCGGCCTGTCGGCGGAAGAGATACATTGTAACATCCCTAAGAAAATCAACGAGCTAAAACTAAGCTAAAAGCTACACGATAATAAATAAGCATGAACAACAAATACAGAAATAGAGCAAAACATAGAAAAATATGTGATGAACGTCCGTACACAGATACTGGAACAGCCTGCTGCCATACGCTATGTTGACCCTAAGACCTCTCTTACGCATCAGCGATCTTCAGCAGCCTTCTAACTCCCCATCTATAAACCAACAAGCTCGGGTATAATACTCGATGCTCATGCACTGCCTTGCTGAAAGCAATCCCAAGGCCACAAAACGGTTCCTCGATCTAAAGCTATTTATACCTGGTCCTGAAAGTTGAGTAGTAAATGTCTCGTAAATTGTCCTCGGAGTCGAGTAAATCAGGTGACATGATCAGAATTGTCCTAAGGATCGAGTATAAAAGTCTAACACGATGAAACTTGTCCTTAGAGTTAATTCGATCAAGTGACACGATCAGACTCAAGTACAAAACGATGCCACGATCAGACTTACCCTGAGAGTTAAGTAGATCAAGTGATATGGCACGATATGTCCTAAGAATTCAGTAGAAACAAGTGATATATGATCATAGCTGACCCCAGAGTTAAGTAAATAAAATGATATGATTAGACTTGTCTTTAGGATTAAGTAGATCAAATGATATAATCAGATCTCTCCACAGAGTTAAGTAGAAAAAGTAACGTGATCAGACTCGTCCCCATAATTAATTACAAGAAATTAAAAACAGTGACAGGATCAGATTGGTTCTCAAGATTATGTAGACCAAATCACACAATAAACCATGTAGAAAATTATTCAAAGACCTCACTGGCGTTCTCACCCCAATACAATTCGATACGCTGACCCAAAAGCCACAAATCATCTCTAATATCGATTCGCAGGAACAGCTCGAGATCCAATCGATCGAAAATCTAAAAATTGAAAATTGAAAACGTGGACGCGCTCGCAGAGCTATCTCGGGATCAGGATTATCGGAGAATCGGCAGGTCCTTGCGGAGTGTATGTTGAAGAGAGAGAGTTGGTAACAAGCGGAGGAAGAGGACGATCGAGAAAGCGATCGAGAGAGCCGTGTGTGCGAGCTTCCTTCGAAATCCGTTGGAAACGTGCCACTGGACCACGCCTGCACGGCCAGCCTCCTGGCTAGAACGCAGAAACGCCGAAGTCTCTCGCGCCTGCATCCTTAATGTTCGCCGATCACGAATGCGCACGGCAGCGGCGGCAGCACGCTGCGCCGAAGAGAGCCGTCCCTCTTAAATGCCTATAATCCAGCCGCGCTGCGCGCCGGATCCGGTGGATCGTATCGGCCTTGATAATTACACCGTCCGGTAATGCGCGTTTATTTTCAGGGGACGAGGATGCAACTTAGTCGCGAAAAGTACGGCGAACATCGTCCCACAACGATCTTCCGTACCTCCTCCTTCTCTCTCTCTCTCTCTCTCTCTCTCTCTCTCTCTCTCTCCTTCTCTCTTTTTCTTTCTCTCTTTCTCTTTCTTCGCTCGAGATGAAAAATCCGACAGGCTGATCTGTTGCAAGCTGACGCGTTATAACATTATGCGAATGCGGCGGCTCGCCGCACGAATAATACGCCGGGAAATTTTCATTCGACCGTATAAATACCTAGCCGCGGGTAAGGCTGTTATTACGATAAATCAGGGTTGCGCGGGCCGTCGCGCGATCCTCTTGATAATTGATATCGCTACGCGTCGCGCCTATTAAAATGTATCCTCGCCGTCGTCGTTGCGTGCCGATTCACGCGCCGTCGATCGATTAACGATATTTCATCTAGACGGATCGGGACGGCGAAAATGGATCCGCGATTCGAACGTAAAATTTTCAGGCATAAAGCGTCTAGAACTGACTACCAGATAAATTGTAGAACGCTGGCACCGTAAAAGACGTTTATGAGAGTTTATTACCTGCGCAATGATGATTTTCATTTGTTTTTCTACGGTTCGAACGCGTCACGAGCTGCATTCGAAATTTTTGGACGATCCATCGACTAATTTACAAGCGATGAATATTAACGTGTTAGCTTCGAAAAATGTGCAAGTCGTTGTAATTATACTGTACATGTTCCGTTTCAAGGTACACAATTTAGTGAAGGATATTAATCTACACATCCTTCTTAACTAGTTAGCTGCCTTCGACGAGTATACTCGTCATGAAGATACGACAATGTTTCGTCTTATGACGAGTACACTTGCCATGAAGGAGTGGAAATATTTTGTGTTACGACAAATGTATTCGTCATTAAAAAGTAACAACATTATGCGTTATGGCGTGTATACCCGTTACAAAGGAATGGCAACATTATACGTTGTGACGAGTATACGTGCCAAGAACAGCTAATCGGTTAACGAGTTGAGAGAAGCATAACGGTGTACCAAATGTAGTGCTGCACGTCGGAAAAACAGAACTTAATGTATAATTAATATGTAATCAAATTAACTGTATTTAATGTAATTGATTAAACGAGCTAATGTTTATTTCCTCAAGATAATTAACAAACTTTTCTATTGACTTTGTCATTCCACGATCGTCATTGAAAATAGTCCGACTTGTACTAGAGTCAGCGTTTAGGTTCGCGCTAATGTTTAACATCGGCGTGGACACAGAAAGATTTGATTTATGATCGTTCCAAGACACCGGATGGTTAACGAAATAATGAACGGGTCTTCGGTTTGCCTGTGTGCTGTCTGAAAAGTGTGTTACCGATCGAACAGAGCGAATTCCGCGGGATCTGGGCGAGGCTGCATCAGAACGCCGGATCTCCTTGCACGCATGCAGGCCGCGAAACTCATTGCACCGTGACAAACAGCTGGGCTATACGGTGCATCGGCACTAACTAACAGACGAACGGGCCCGCGACTCCGGGCTCGTCGACGATCGATGAAAACCAGTGTGCCATCCTCTTGCAAATCGTTTTCGATCGCGAAATTAGATAGGAGAGCGAGGGTACCGTTCGTTCCGAGGGAGAGAAAACCGGGATCCGTCTAACCGGTAATAGACGCATGCAAAATGACAGCCATCGACGCTGTAATATATGTCCGAGCGTTATATAGACACAGATAAACACACGCTCTTTGGAAAGCGCTCTGCTCGAACCACTATAACTACAGATCAAATCACTATTTTTAGACGCAACTAATTCTCTTGAGCTCTCTAAAGATCGTCCAATGTGTCTACAATGTTTAAAACTAGTCCGTCCGTCGAGTGCTTTTCGAGACATTTTCGAAAGGAATTTGTCAAGACTACAGTGGGAAACAATTTTAACGAATAAACGTGTCTTAACTAATATAATTGAAATAGAAAATGAATTCCGACACTCTTACGTTTCGTGGATCCTAGCAAGACTAGTGACGTATAATATAGATTAACATGAAAATCAATTTCCAAATCTGAGGAAATAATTCCACGTATGGATGTCGTGGCTGTCAAAGTGTTAAAACAATATTCGGTGACATTAAAAATGGGACGTTGTGCTGTTCAATTAACTGATTAAATTGGGCGATGTGGATTCCGGTGAAGTTCGATGTTAATTGAAAGGAAATATAGAACGGAAAGGATAGACATTTTAGGAGACATAATGAGCATATTACAACAATTAATACAGAGAGAAAATTGTAAATATAATTGTTATAAATTGACATCTTTGCAAACTGCAACTTAAAGTGGACTGGAATAAATTGCTGGATGATTGGTGGAACAATTAAGCGTCATTTGAAGGCATTGTCAGATTAAAAACGTTATACAATTAATATCGAAAGAGATTTTAAAGAACGAAGAACATATTGTAAATTGTGACTGAGCAGGTGTGAGACGGAGTAAATAAACATAATAATTCTTGATAAAATCGAATTGGAATGTACTGCAATAAATTGTCTAATAATTATTGAAACTTCACAATCATTTAATAACTTTTGACTAAATCAACTTGGATCATACTAAAAAGATCTGTTAAAAAACTGTCAAAGCAAATGTTGAACATTTCGAGCCACTCTTGTACCAAAAGTGCCACGAAGTATCTGAACTTTATTGATGTCCTTACGAATTACAGGGAGTCCATCCATCTCCTTACATCGCGCACAATACAATAAAATAATATGAAGAAAATAAAATAAACTAAATACAATAAAATGCAATAAATTAAACTTAAGTAAATCACAACAATTTATACAACGAATTTAAAATTATTAATCAAACTGTTAATACTATTCATAAAAACTAAGCTACACAGTCTATGGTATATCAAAAACGTTTTCAACTAACTAGCCAGCTAAAACCAAGCATCAGGTCGATCTACCAACAATAGAACTGCCAAAAACCAGACAATAAAATCGAAGGACGGTGACGCTAACATCAAAGGGCTCCACTGTCTTACTTTCACCCCATGCGGCATATTTCCCGTGGAGCGGAAGCCCATGACGGCCAGTAACTCTAAGGGTAATATAAATTTTAATGCCGGTCGGGGGCGGCATTTATGAAAATGAGTCTCATTAATATCGCATGAGCAAGATAACGCGGCGTCGGTTCGCGGCGTTGTCCTTTTATTTCCTTACTCTTTCTCTCACTTTGTCTCCTGCTCTCTCTCTCCCCACTCCTCTCTCGTTCGCCGGGTATGTTTTTATTTTTTCCCGTTGTCGCCGCGGCGTTGTTTGCGTTCAAAGCACAATTATGCGGCATTAGGTTTCCGCAAGAGGCGAACCTTGATTTGGGGCAACAGGTGCACACAATACGCATGCATAATGCACAGCCAGCACATGTAAACTGTCCTGCACGACGGTGCACCCACACCAAATTGGCGTTATTAAATTTACATATCCGAGCCGGCCGGCCGCGCTCTCCGCCGCGAATTAAGCGATTCTTCCTTCCGTTTCCTCCCGCGCTCTCGCCCCCCCCTCCCCTCCCCTCTGTATCTCGTCTATTTCCTCTCTCGCAACCACCAGAAGCACCTCCGCCATCCCTGCGGCCCAACAAGCCTCGCACCACCCCCAGAGTTTCTCGCACGCGTGTCCCTTCTTCCCTCGTGACCCGTATCAGGCGACACCCAACGCGAAGGGCCGGGAGCCCTGCTAATTAAACTATTCCGTGATTTATGATCGCGAGCGCGATCATCGCACCGGGAAAGGATACCGTTCGCCTCGAAACGGCGCCCATATTTCACGGAATTTCGCGCGAAACGCTTTTTTTCCCGGCCGAGCCAGAACCTTTTCCTTCCCTTTTTTTTCCCAATGCTACCGACGCGCGCCCCTCCAACTCTTATAATTCATTCAACGAGAACAACCCCGACTTTTTTCGCGATTCAATCCGCCCGGCATAATGTCCGCGTTTTAGCGAGACCGGCGTCCGGATCTTGCCAGATTATTAATGGCAATATCCAGCGGGACTTTTCCAATTATAATCGGTCCAGTGCGAAACAGCTGGCTCGCAAGCCGTTCGTCTTTTTCAGCGGGGACGGGGCGCCGATTTGGTCTTCTCAGTTGTTTAGCGATGACCGAGCAGTGAATCGCGGAATAAGAAGCTTTACATCGTCGGCGAAGAACCTTGAACGTTTGCAAATATGCTTTGAGATGTTTGGAGCCAGCCGAGACATTCTAAAGAATTTATAAATATTCCAGATGGTCAAGAATATTACAACACAAAAATGTCCTAGTGTCTGCGAACTTTTGACGACTGCAGAAAAATCGCACGTTGGCAGACACAATTTTGTAGCAACCAAGAACATACTGGATCATTAGAAAAACGTTTGACGATTTATATAAATATTCTTAGAGTTTTCAAAAGAATCCTACGTTGCTAGACAATCTATTAGAGCATCCGAAGACGTTCTAAATACCTAGAAAAATCTCAGAATTTATGCAAAATTTGTAGTCTATATAAATATAGAAAAGTAAAATATATAGAAATAATAAATAATAAGTTATATGAAGTTATATAGTAAATAATAATTTTATAGAAGAAATAAATACATAAAAAAAAATGTCTACATAAGCAGGACAAATTTGGGGGTCTACGAAAAGATCTAACACCGACAGAAATTATATTAGACTGTGCAAATAAACTTCAACTTTGTATTTTATATTGGAAAATATAACCAAAAGATAGAAAATTGAATAATAAACTGTAACAGAATATATGGGGATCAAGGAACATTACCTACTCGATGACGTGTGTGACTTGTCGACGGAATTTTCAGGGGAACAAGCTCGAACCTAATTAGCGTAAGAGAGGGAAACGCGTCGGAGCAAGTGAATGAATTAGGCGAGCAAGTATAAAAGCGTGGGTGCGGACAATTGCTTATAAGAGGGTACGTTTACGGCACGCTGGAAAAATTCTTAGGTGGCACGGCTAACCAATTCGCGATTCGAGGGTCCTATAGAATGGGTTGGGGTCCAGGGTTGCCTCGAGAGTGAACGAAGACGCGTCGGCGAAGGGGGTAAGTCGGAATTAATCGAACGCCGTGAAAGTAATTCTGGCAGCGGGCCACCCCGGCTAGCAGAGAACTTTTTTCCCCCGATCTGCTTGACCGTGAGCCACTGCCAAAGCTTCCGATACTCGGCGTGCTCTTTCTGCTCGTGACCACTATCCAGTTCAAGGGGTCAAATTCCGGTTCGCCGGCGCGATCCACGCTTCGAAATCCGCGACGCGACGCCTCGCGGCGATCGGTGACACGCGCGCGGCTCTCGGCCATCGAATTAGTCATTCTTCGGTGAACCGAGGCCGAATTAGAAGCGGCACTCGCACTAAATATACGCGGCGATGCGATTGGAAACACGTCCCCGCGGGAATGATCACGGGCAATTTATTTTCAGAGTAATTTCCTACTGCGATACAACGTGACGATTTTACCCGACGCGGGCGCGCACCACGACTGCCAAGTGTCGTGGTCAGCAAGCCACGCTCCGCGATCAGTATATTTCCGAGTGTGTAGGTTCGACATGTATACATGTATAGGGAATTTTTAACACTAGGCTTACGGGACCTGTCAGAATGATTGTTAATTTACGATTATTAAGGCTGCAGAGATAATGGAGATTTCATGAGAAATTAAATGTGAGATTAATGTGGAATTTACTCAATCAAATAGAAAGGAATGCAAGGAATAAATAGAGGGAACTGAAATGACAGATTAATGAGGAATTTATTTAATTTTGTTGCTTGGCACAAATATTACAGTCATACGCGTTAAAAATCCGAATGAATATATTATTGTTGTTTCTACAGAAGGAAATAAAATATCTGATTTTAGTACTTTAGTGTTAAATATTTTTCAAAGACGTAGCAACAACGAAACTGTTTGGAGATCTTCTCTGCCACTGCCTTTCTTTTGAGATCATCTAATATTTTGAATCAATATTCTGGAAAACGTTCAAGTGTATGATTCACTTACGAAAAAGCGATTTAATTTTAACACAGGAGTCGTGGAACCTGTGAAAATGACTGGTCACTAATTTTTTCATTTACAATCATTCAGATTGTAGAAATACATTTATGAGTTATTTATAACAGTAGCAGTCATTAAAAATCAGAATACGCGTCTTATTGTTACTTTTATAAAGTAATATAAAACAGCTACATTCAGTTCGCCTTGAATCTAGTGTCAGGATATAGAAACAATTTTTGGAGTGTCTCTATAAAAAACTAATAGTTGTTCTTATGCTTTTAGGCTTCATGTTCCTTGGACATACTGACTTACGATTACACTGCGGATCTTTATGTAAAATATAAATGTTCTGCGTTGATTCTAAAAGAACGGGGTTTAGTAGAAATGTATTGTATGTGGCTGCTGAATTCATTTTTGTCTGACGCATTCTTATATTAGAATAATATGTTGGAATAATCTTAGCTCAAACGATTATATTTGCTCAAACGATTCCGATGATTTAGACGATCTGCTGGACAAGAATGTCTACTTATCCGTCTCCGTCGCTGCTGCCTTGTTCCACTACATTCTCTGCTTGTTCTGCAACGAGGTAACCCGATATACTTCGATGTTAACGTGTACACTGTTTCGCACAATTTGTACAGATACTGTCTTAATTGAAAATTTACTCGACACGTTTAACGATTGTCATCCATTCACAGGCACAGTACTCGCCCAAGAACTCTTTTGTCCCTCTCGTTACGTACCTTTTGTCCCTTCTATATTTCGATTATGAATAAGTTCGTACACATATAAAAAATCTCATCATTTCAATGAGCGCAGTAATTGATACGCAACTGAAATCTAGTTATCGCAACCGAAGCACTCGGTCAATGTTCGAAAGATCGAACTGCCGAAAAACCGGTCAATAAAAATACGAGTGCGCTAGTGACGGTGCAAAGTTGCGTGGGAGCATCGATGGGGGGGGGGGGGGGGGGGGGGGGGCCGATGATTTCACGTAGCGGACAGTGAGAGATGAAAATGACAGCGGATAAAAATTTGCGGACAAAGAAACGAGGTGTCGAACGGCCAATAATTGCGAGCGCCACTCGTGATCCCGTTCGTCATCGAATTTCCATGTAGCTAATAACTCTTTGTTCGTCGGGCGGGGTAGTCGGGGCCGATGACTTTTTGTTCGACGGTCCGGGGGAGATCCCCGACCCGGTTTCGGGCCGGCCGCGGCCCCCGGTTACAAATATTGGTCAGTTTCATCAGCTGGTGGCCGGCCGACGTCGGGGATTGATTTTCAAACAAACGTGGTCTGGGATCAGTACCAAAATGAATGACGCGCAACAGGTAACTCGCGATACTTGCACGCTCTCCGCGGCGGTCCCGGCATCACGTGTTATTTGCATTTATGTATTCGAGCATGCGTTCCCTTTGCAGCATGCGATCCGTGTCGGGCTGCGCGCGTTTCCTGCGAAATGCTTTCTCTTGTTCTCCGCAACGGATTATCCGTCGGATTAGTTGGCCCTGCGGACACGCACTTTTACTTTAATCGGCGCTCATTAACGGCGGACTTATTCCATCGGCGAGCCGGAGAAGCAATTTAGAGCAGACGGCGCGATCGCGAAACAACGAAACAGATCTTGGACAAATTATCGGAACCGTACACTGAACACTCGTCCTCGAGAAAAATATCTGGATGCGTCAGAAAAAGATGTTTTAAAGCTAATATTTTGTAGTCTTTAGAAATGATTAAGACAGCTCGAACAAATTTTGGTGCTTCTAGAAATGTTCCAGAACTTTGAGAACATTGAACGGTTTTCAAAGCTTGCAAAAAATTCTAGAGCCCGCAAAAGTATTCTACGCTGTTACGACAAATTTTAGAACGTTCGGAGAAATTCTAGAACCTATTTAAGTATTCCAGATTGTCTGTGGAAATTGTTTAGAACGTACAAGAAATATTCTGGATCCATAGAAAATGTGGATTCACATAAATTTTGGAAAAAAAACTTGGGTAACTAGCAAACATTTTGGAGCCTCAAAAATATATTCTACAGCTTTCAAAACATTTTTAGAACTGCTAAAATACAGCACTAATGTCTACAAAAAAATTCTAGAATGCCTGCGGACTGTGTACATCGCATAAATAATCGAACAAATAGCGAGAGATACGTAACAACGATGCTCGTCTTGTTCGAAGGGCTCGCGAGAAAATCGACGTCGCTCGACGCGTCTTCCGGAAATAAAGTTTTGTGAAGTAGCAACGAACATTCGACTTTCACGAATGCCGTCGATGATACTGTGAAGTTTCGCGTTCAGGAATCCCGGAGGCAAGAAGACGGGAGACGCCGAAAGATTGATTGATTGGTTCGACTTAGTTAGGAGCGCCGACCTGACAGATGATTGGCCCATTTCTCCGTACACTTTCACTCGAGTTCGTTTTGTCTTTTACTGCGCGCGTTGTTGAGCAGTTTCTGGAATCGTATCAGTTTCGACTCATCTCTTACGCTTACCGTGTACTTTCCATGGATCGCGGAATTTAACACACATAGTTGGAGACTGGAAAGTCAATCTGCACGTTGCGCTCGGGATAGCGTTCGACAAGAGCTATCATGAAACTAAATCAGTTCTATTGTTTATATTTAAATAAAGTCAAATTCGTTCAATTAAAAAAATAAAAAGCTACCATTATTCAACGTGCGAGTAGGATACCAAAGTCTTAGAAAGCTTGTTGTAAGCTCCGATAAAAGGATTTAAAAAATGCGAGTAATTTTGTCATTCCAAGTAACAACGAAATAAAATAAAAAGTATTTTAGCCATCGTCATTCCCAGTTTCGGAATAGTTATATTGTTTTATAAGCTATTGGCTCCGATTTACTCCTCGCTGTATCTCAAGGATTTGTGCTGCAGTGTTTTCATCGTGTCAGAGTAGCATTGTTGAGGTGAGTTCCATATTTGGGAGCCACATTCAAGGCGAGGAAGAATCATCGCTGGAAACAGACCATTAAAAGAGTAGCTTGCCCGTCATTTCTAATTGAAATCGCAAAAGCGACTCTGGATAATTTCTATTATCCGTTTGCAAGTAGTGGAAGATTAAGCAGAAGAATTGCAAAGTTCGAGATCGTTGAAGCTTGCGGTGGTTAATAAATAATAACGGATCCGAGCGGCGATCCAGAGCCAGAAATACAGATGTCCGAGCGAACGCACGGCGATCCGGCGATCCGGCGATCGACAGACTGTTATCAATTTCCTCGGCTCTCGGCGAGAGCAAGAAAGCGTTTCCGTGCTTCGAGATGGCACCGATAAATCGCGCGGCGGGGAGGGGTAGGAGGAAGCGGCGAAGAAAAGAGCCGGACAAGGACGGTGAAAACGGGTGGAAACAGGACGAAACAGAAGAGAAAAAAAAAAGAGAAGCAAACGGGGGAAAAATAGAGGAGCGGCTCGCGATTTCGCCGAGCCCCGCGAAGCATCCCGTACGCGCATTTTAATTGTTTTCTGCACAGAGAACGCCGCGCCGCTCGTGCGTGCTCGCGCGACGATAGAAAGTCCGTGTGCTCACTTTGAAGCCTGACTTCGATGCCGGAGAGTGCCCTCGAGGAGTCCGCCTTGATTTAAATGCGTACGAGGACTTTGGTGGCGCTGCGCCCGTGCACTTGTATGCGTGCTACTAGAATAGCAATGCTGAGTTATTTTCAGGTGACACTTTGGAGAGGATTCGTGCGAGTAATGTCACTCATAGCCGCTCGCCGCGAGTGCTGAACAAGAGCGGTTTTTACACCGGACACGATTAGTAACAATTGAAAAATTAGTAAAATCCTGGCCATAGTCCCTGGAGAATATCGTCGAATTTCTTCGGTAAAAGCCTCTTGGTCGTCTAGTGGCGTAACTTCCGTTTCTTATTATCCTGAAAGTTAGGCATGATGCTTCAGAAAAAATTCAGAACACATCGTAGGACTGCAGCTGTATCATAACAAATAAAATGAAAGAATAGTAATTACTATAACATCATTTAATAGTTTAAGTTAGTAACATGCTAACGTAAAAATATACAGATTTTAATGGTAAATACAACAACTATACTTAACACTAATTGTTTCTGCAATTATCCCATTTTTCATAATTTTGGGCATAGGTCACTTCTCAACTAAGGGGTCTGGATAGTCGTTTAGAGTTGACATTATTTTGACGGAAATTTCCAGATTTATTGTGTCTGTAATAATGTGGATTCTTATGAAAATTGAATAGTTGTTGGATCACGGATATGTATGCATTGCTGTTCATTGAGATCTGAAAGAATTAGTCTAATGCAAAAGTAAAATAATCTGCTATAATTCTTGACAATAATATACGATCGACGCATAGTTTCCTATTCAGATATGCATACGCCAGAATAAATTAATTTTTACCAACACTTACCAGACAGCTAAATTGTTGGAAAGTATAGTCTCATAATAAAATATAATAACTTGTCAGTCTCATAAGAATAGTACTTCGGACATTTGTGGATAATAGTTTTAGTTTGCATGACTTCGAATACTCTACATTTATTTAACATAGTTTAAATTTACACTAATATCGTAACTCTACTTATTACAATGTTCGATTCGAATCTATTACAGCTAAATAGAATATAACTATAAAATACTAGTAGAAACAAAAGTCACGAAATAAGCTAAACGATTATTAAGATCGTGTTGAGAAAAATGAAAGGAAGCTATTACAGCTATATAAAATATAATTATAAAATTTAGTTATGTAAAATATCATTAATTGCACAATCACCAAACTCAAGTAGAAGCAGAAGTCTCCAATAAGCTGAACAATTATTAAGATCGTGTTACGAAAAATTAAAGGAAGCTGTAAGCTTCGCTAAGCTCCTAAGTTAGAGAGTACTTTGCAACGAAACCGTCCGCCGTAGATCTTAAGAGCGGCATTTAAAAACGGTTACGGTATCAATTTAAAAATCCACGGAAATTTATGGGTCGACCTAATAAAAGAGCCAGATAAAGACACGTCCCGAACACGGAGTTCTATTATTTAACCAGACCGGAAATTCCAGATAACAGGAATATATCAAAGAAGCACTTCGTCTTTAAGGAACATTCCTCTCCGGGCGCAGTGGATTCAGACTGCGCTTGGTTAGACTATTCTGCAGCGGCCACAATTTTTCTTTTATTCATCCTTTAACTCCGGAGGAAGGAAAGCATTTCTTAATCCTGCGTATCGTTCGTCTGAAACGTTTATTAAACAAAGGATACTACAATGGTGAAACGCAGCGTCTCGTTCGTAGTATTTAAAACTATTTACGGATACCTGCTACGTATCGGACTGCAAAAATTCTTCCGAAGAAGGAACGTTATTATCCCTGTTATTCGGGTTGGATTCTTAACGACGTAAACCAAGCAACAGCGAACTATAATTATTTAATTAATTGATATTAACATCGCTCGGCATACATTGCAATTACGTACCAATAATTCATCCACGTTCAACTTATTCACCTCGCTTCACCAGCTACATTCTCTCCTCGCGTCCTTTCACACTCGCTAATTGACGGTTAAATGATCGTAGGTCAATTGTCGGTTAAACCAAGTTTACGATTTACGCTAAAACAACCCCACAAAATCTATTCTACATAGATATAGGGCATAGATTTAGAGTTTAAAATTGAAAACATTGAAATCGAATAAGCATTGGGGTGTCCCGGAAGTTTCTTCCTTTTTTTATGCGAAATCAATAAACGATATTTGTTGTTTAAAGTTGATTTATTTTGTTAATACGAACCGTTATTCTCTATTACCTTCTTTCATCTCTCAGTAAGCCTCATTATGCCGTCTTTCCAAAACAGTTCAGACTTACTTGCAAAATATTCATCGAAATGCATTTCTGTTTCACTTTCGGATTTTTGACATTTATCGCGGAGTATTTTTTAACGAGAGAACCAAGTAATAATCGAATAGGGCAAGATGTGATGAAAAACACCTCATCGGTCTACCTATTCTGGCCGTTTTTCGGTTACGGCAGCTTTGAATTTATCGAGTTGAATGCAATAATTTTACAGAGTTGATCGTTTCTCCTTTGTAGAAGGGGCTTGTAGTACACTACACCTTTCCAGTCCCACCAAATGCACAATAGAACTTTCCTCGGATGAATCGCAAGAGTTGACGGTCGATGTTCCTTAAACCAAGTGCGTTTTCGATTCACATTTTTATATATTATAAAATCTCCGGAGACAAGCCTCTTAAAAAAGAAAAGGTTTTTTTCATGTTGCTGAACAAGCATATCGCATGTAGAGACGCGGTTTATAAGGTTGGTCTCCGTCGATTGGTGTGGAACCCAAACTTCATACCGATTCTCGTATCTCATCTTGATTAACACGTTCAGTGCCGACAATTGACCACTAAAATCCATACATAGTTACAGCAATTTAATTAATTAAAACGAAATTAAGAAATTAATATTTATTATAGGGGGTGACATTAGAGCTCTTTCGCAAACGAAACAGTCTAGTCAAATTCAATTTGCTCAAATATATTGCAATAAAAATGAATTTTCAAGATTGGTCAGAAATTAGTGTCACCCATATTTGGGTGTCGCGGCGCTTATTGTGTTAAATGATTATGTAGCGTCGTCCTGAGAATATTAGTGGCATCCACTATCTCGCGCACACTATACCGCGCATTTCCATCGAGCATACTCTCGAGGACATACATAGCGCGGCGCGAAAAGAACTTATGGGACACCCTAGTATATCTTCATCAGAATTTTCAGAAACAGCGTCGTTGATTTTGCCAATAAAAGAAACGCAACTTCTACGAGTAGAAGATTTTTAAACTATCAGGAAAATGTCGAAAAGTTTCTTTCGCTTTTTTGTTTTAAACCATAAAAAATCGTCTCTCATTTTCTCACGAAAGAACGAAACAACTTTCCGACCATCCCGATAGTTTTAAGCTTTCGTTTTAAGTTAGCTTAAGCCTTGGTCATAAAGTTTCAGTCCTTGCACATCATTCGGCATCTTATCATGTACAAATGGGTTCGTCCCGAATAATTATTTCAGTAATAACAATAATATCCAGATTGCTTTTCAGATCGCTATTCAGATCGCTATTCCGATCGCCAGCAGCGTTAAATTCATTACAACCGTCAAACGACAGTAAAAGTAAATGAAACCGAGCACGGTACTTCATTTCTTGGAATCATTAATCACTTGAACTTTCTATTAACTTCTATATAAATTGCATCGAGAGAATGTTGTCCGGAAGGTTCGTAAAATGAAGCGACGCCGAACAGGCGATCCGGAAACTGTCTGTTGCCGCGAATAGACGTCCAATTATTTCGGCGAAACAGGCAAGCAGAAAGAGCAGAGCGGCGATCGGCGAAGGTGTGCCGAAGCGGATTCTTCTTTCTTACGCAATCGGGTCGCGCGTAATCGGCCGAGAAACTTATTTATCGCGGCCGCGGGGCTCTCGATCCGATCCCCGATCTCCATTAAGATTCCAGGGGATCGCCGGCCGGCACGGTTTTGTCACCGCGCGGCGACGTTATCGTTATGTTCGCGGGCGCAGCCGAGCAGCGGTCCGATAAAAAACGGCGACGAAAGTAAATCAAGGTGCAAGGTCGCCGGTATTTGCACGGACATCGCCGAGTGCGAGAAACATAAACAGAAACGTAAACGGGTCGCGTTGCGCGCGCGCGCGCGCGCGGGCGCATGCCAGGCCCCAAAAATACCTGCAGTCGATCATCCCGATCATCCCGATCCTCCCGACGCGAAAGAAACGATTTCCCACTGGAACGGCGATCGTAATCGGCCGGCGATCGACACGCGATCGCGCCAGCCCGTGGAAAGTATGAAAAGAACCAGTTCTCTGCTCGATCCCGGCTTACGTTTTCTTTATGCTACCTGTTACGCCGCATTTTATATGGTTATTCCAGTTATTTTAGGTGAATATTTGTATCTCGAATGGCCGCCAGGGACTTCATTTGTCCCCATTCGTTCAGCGAGCTCGCTCATTTCTACGTGAGAAAGAAATGCAAAAATATTATAACTGTTGTATAGAATTCGAAATATTTCTATTACGTAATTTGTATCCGTAAATAATAGAGCTAGCGGCGAGCAAGACTTGTTGCAATTTTTGTTGCACTGTTAGAAACTAATTGCAACGGTGAAACACGGTTTAGTCTGCGGATCTTACGTGTTTATGACAACGAGAAGTGAGAGAAATATAAAACGGGTAAAGAATTTGAATTAAAAGAAGTCGATATATAATTCTTTCGGCCTAATAAAATGACAGATGCGGGAAAGGAATTCCATGGTACAGAAAATGTTTATTTTGCATGAAAATTCGCAGTTTAATCATAATTGACCGATTTTTAATTGTCTATTTTAAGATTATGTTATAATAATATTTAGGATTATATATTAAACATACGATAGTCCACAAAAGAATTCGTACATCTTTTTTAGATCTGGAATAAAAGACTCGAACTTTTTTTCCAGATGATGGAAGGACTAGTCTACTAGACAACGATTAACCTGTTTTCTTTTAATTTTGCTGTTACTTTGTGTAATATCGAAATTAAAAAAATTTAATTTCCGTTTTAATTTAATATACCGTTTAGCCGGAATTTTGAAAATTTGTTGTGTTTTAAAAGACCATCATATAGTAAGAAAGAATTAGAATTGCAGTAGCGTGAGGGTGATTTTTGAAAATTCTAACTTGTGTCTTAAAATAAAAGCTATACCTACCAAATTGTTGCAAACAATGAAAATAAATTATAAACTTAATGATAACAAATTAACTTAACTCTAAATTGTCTCATCGCTAAGGTCAGCAAACAATAGACACATTAAAAATCTGTAGCACACCCTGTTTCGCACAGTAGGAAAGCGTGTCTTACGCCACTGTAATTTGAACCCACTTCTATAACAAACCTTAGATAAACGCGATGTTACAATTTTTATAAAATCAGTCGAACCAGTCGCTTCAAGTGCTTAATACGTTCAGTGTAAAACTATGTAGCTGAAAGTTTTCAGCAGCGCTGAATTTTTTAGAAAGCGTCCGAACGCGATACTTTGTAATTAATGAAGCAGGATTAAGATCGCCGCGTGATTAGGATGAGCGTGGTGCGAAATAGTGTGAAGAATTATAGTCTCCGGCTCGCGTCAGGATACGTAATCGATGAAATTTTCACGCGGTCTAACCGTCGCTTACGGTAATTGAAGGTTCGCAAACACGTCTGCCGGAGGAAACTTAATTAATAATCGAGCCATGGAACCGTCGAGCAATTGTATCCTTTGTGCCCGCCGGTATTTGCTCGCGGGTTCACCGTTTGATGAAATTACCGTTTCGCTCCTCGGCCGCGAGCGAACTTTTCGCCCTTCGCGAAGATTATTAAGTCGAGCCTCTCGTCTCCTGTCGAACGGAATTCGCGACACTATGTTAGAGCTGAGCGATGATTATAGTTGTAATACTTGGTAGATCGTAAACGTTCGAACATGGTCAAACATGGTTAAACGGCCGCAAACTGGAGCTGTTGAACGCCAACGTAACAATCGCGCCAGAAAATCACATAGGCGGTTGATGTTCTCGGACTCTGGAAAAGTGTATTTTCGCTTCTATAGGCGTAGTATTACCAGTATGTGCCGAACAGTGGTAATACAAACTCAGTTACACAAAAATGATGCAAGAAACACTAAATACAGTTGACAGGAATCCTGTATTTATTCAAGTTTAATTGTTTCGTCTTCAAACGCAACGACTAACAGCAACATATATTCAATCATCTTCGCATAGATTGATCCAGATAGGAGACAGTCATCGTAAATGCCATAAAAAAAACGCGTTGGTCTTAATTAGAGACAAGACATCGTCAACATATTCGCTGTATTCGTTGTTTAATTGTATAAAGTAACGATACAAATCACCAAGTCATATTGAAATGAAAAATTGTAGAGCCATGTAAAAATATGGTAGAAAATCAGATGCAGGTCTAAGAGCTACGATAAAATTCTACAGTCTCTGAGAGAGGATAGAACCATGCAAAAATATAGTAAAATGTTGGACACAGGTGTAACAGTGACGACAAAATCTCAATCCCTCAACAAATTTTAGAGCCGTTTAAAAATAAGTGGAACATCCAACACAGCTTTCTGAGATCTATGAAAAAATTTTAGACTCAACAAAAAAATTAGTTGCAAAGTTTGATCACATTGAACTTCAACAGAATATGCTATTTACGAGCACATAGCAGCGGACAAGTATAAAAGCAATAACACAAGCCAAATCAAGCCGAATCGTGTTCAGCTGCAACAGAGTTTACAGTTTCGAACAAGGTTCGACCAACAGCAGGGCAAACCGAGTCGAACCGAAACAAATCGCTCAGAGTAGAGCAGAATCAGCCGAGCAGCCATATTTATCGAACTTTAATCCCGTTATCTGAACTGACACCAACATGCAGCGACCGACAGCGGCGCAAACACTGTCGGAGCGGCGCACACACTCGCCGAGACACAATCAACGCAGAAGATACATTTCGCGAGGATGCCCGCCGGAATATTGCGGGTCGATACGAGGCGTGCTCGTCGATATTTCGCGGAAAGAGAGATTACGATCGGGCGTCGGTGCTCGGGGCGACAAGCGAGTCGCAACCGAGGGGGCCCTGGGAATCGGCGTTGCCCACGAGGGGTCGTCGTCGTCGTCGTCGTCGTCGTCATCGTCGATGGTTATAGTCGCTGGCATATGCTCGCGCCGGAAAGGAAGCTGGCGTTGCGGAAAAGTGGACGGAAACGTCTAGTGACGTCTGTCGGGGTGACGATCGCAATTACCGATAACTGATCCCCTTAAGTCGTCCGCGATAATTTCCGCGCCGCGCGCCGAGAGAGAACGCCGTCTCGCGGGGGATCGTCGTTTTCCGGGGCCCTCGCCGCACCCAATCCAGAACTAGAAGAACCTAATGAACCCTTCGTTCACCTCTAAACATCTTCTAGCCTAGCCGAATCTAGCCTAATAGAATAACGATACGCGCGTCTTTCTATAAGAAAAGTTTTCGCCGGAAATGACGCGCGCGGTCAACGGATCATTTTATCGTTTAATATTTCACAGTTAGACCGAAATACCTTGAGAAGAAGGCTGGATTACAAGACATTTAAAGATGTGTAAATTCTTGGGAAGGCGTAGAAGGACTGGTGTTTCTACTTGTCCGATCGTGAGGTTGTTGCTTCTGCTTCCTGCCTCCTCGCTGCCAGCATTTTCTACTCCTTTGATCCATTAAAGAGTTGCTTCTGCATGTCTGATTAACAGGATAGCTTCTTTCACGTATCTGATCTATGAGAGATCATAGATTTAGACCTTTCTCTACGTGGCTTGTACTCGATAGAAACACTTCCACTTCCTTCCTACAGCGTAGAGATAGTTCCATGTGTCCAATCATAAACAATCTACTCGTCTGGTCAACGACATCTCTCGATATTCGCGATTCAACTTTAATTTAATTTTGCACGATCTTTGAAATCTATTGCGTGCATTCATTAGTAAAGATAAATGGATATATATTAATAGAAATATGTAATAACATTAATTAAGTAAACGAAAAAGCAATGTACGTTCGTACGTTTTATGAAACTAACGGGACGATTACCAATATAGAGATAATGCCGTAATAAACAACGATTTCGATCAACTGAAAATAACATACCAGTATTCGTGAATAAATTTAATTTATCAGCTGTTTGAAATTGCACCTACTAATTCTGCGTATAATTGCATAAAATCCGGTGTCTACTAATGAATCACAGCAGCGTTTCACTGGTGCATGGACGTTCCGCTCGCAGCCGATCAGATCGCGAGTGAAACGAAGAGGGAAATTAAACATAATTGCACAGGACAAACCGGCGGAAAGATGAAATAGAAAGCGAGGGGGGATAGTCGGTTCGAACGATCGAACGCTTAACGAGAAGTCATTCGATGATACCTCGACCGCGGGACACGGCTAACGAAGTAAATCTCTGCGGGCCCGTTTGTTCGAAAAAGATCGAAAGAAAGGGAAGAAAAAGAAAAACGGCAGAAATAATTCGCGTGCATTTGCCGAATGCTAATCGCAGCGTGTACCGGACGACGATTGCCGAGAACGGAGAACGAAAGTTCACTCCGAGAGTCGATATAACTTCCAGCTCGCAGCACTTTCATGAAACTATTTAGCCCAGCCTCCATCGACGGCCAGGAAAGTGATTGGATAACTTCGTCGTTAAACGAGGAACACAATTAAAGTTACAATTAAGATACTAATCGAACCGGTCTCTCTGCCGCGTCACTCACTCGCCGCGATTCCGAGGAACGATCTATCCGTCTACTGTCCTTCGGGAGAAAGTAGCCGAGCCCTCGAGTTGTCAAGGATGGTCCGAAGGCAGCTGTGATTCCAACTAGCGGGTACCCTTCGCGGTTTCTTGTGTGTCAGTGCTGATGGGACTCGTTCCCTTCACGGGAAAACAATTTCCAGTTTTCTTCTTCCCCGCGAGATAGCTGGTTTAACTTTTCCACCCTGCCGAAGATGCCGTTTTTTGACATTTCTGCAAAAGCAATGTAATTTTCATTTAAAAGACAGCAATTTTAATTTTTTTAATCCTCCGTGCAATAATAATATCGATCTTCGACTTTCCTATATAACAACAATTTTAATTTTGATTTCCACTGCTAAGGAGTAATTTGAATTTTTCAACCCCCCCGTGAGAGAGCAATATTAACTTTCTTCCTTCACGGAACACCAATGTCTACTGATTGATTTCGAGCGAGAATTATCGCTGTTTGTTTATCTTGAGAAAAAAAAAAGCGCTTTTACATCTACTTCCTCGCTTTATGTGGTAGCTATTTCTATCGACTTCCTCTGCCAAGGAGCAACTACTACTTATTTCTTTACGCGAAGTATAATAAGTCTTCCTTTTTCCGCTTGGAGAGAGTTATGAAAGAGCCACCACTACTTGCCTGATCCATGACGCACTTGTTTTCTACTTGTATGATCTGCGAAGGAATTCATTCGATATTCCTTATCTATAATCGTCTGACGTTTAATTTATTTAGAAGAAATATTCTCCCATCTCTCGTCATAGAAACATTATTTCAACGTTGTCTGATCATGAGAAAGATACTTCTACTTCGTTGTCTCTGTATAAAGCATTTACTACAACATTTCCTGACAATAAAAGCTTTTCTATGTCGTTAAATGAAATTAGAGGCCTTTCTACTTCCTTGTCTGATGATATAATCTTTTCCACTGCGTTGCCTTATCATAGAGCCTCTTCTACTTTGTTCTCCATCAATAGAACCTTTTTCTATTTTGTTATCTTATTGTAAAGCCTTTTCTACATCGTTATCTGTCAATAGAGGATTTTCTACTTTGATGCCTGACGATAGAGCCTTTTCTACTTTAATGACTGGGAATAGAGCCATTTCTACTTTCAATCCTCACAATACATACATCCTTTTATTTACTTCGTTGTTTTATTGTAGAACATTTTCTACATCGTTGTCTGACAATAGAGGCTTTTCTACTTTAATGTCTGACAATTGCGGCTTTTCTACTTTAATGTCTGACAATTGATCCTTTTTACTTTGTTGTCCGGTAAATAAAGTCTCTTCTACTCGTCCAACCCATCCGTGTCATCCAACAATGTCAACCAAACACGTCAAATTGCTCCCACAGATATAGAAACCTCAGATTCCAGAAAAAAGATGAATTCTGATAGAATATATGACTCCAATAGTCAAATTTCAACGATCGATGTCAAAGTTCCTTTAGCTAAATACAATCAAGATCGAGGAGTGTATGGCAGGATCTTAGTCCAAGCTGTTCCGAAATTGGGTGGCGGGGACCAGAAAAGTTTTTCCCAGCCGAACTTACCAATACACCGACTGATCAAGACAAAGCAATCTACTTCGAGCTGGTCAACGACTGGACCGTTCGCTCGAGTGTTTCCATCAACCGGCCGCTATCCTCTCTGGCATAAACCGACGCAATTACTCGGAACGGCGTACGCGGAACTTGGCCAACGCGGCGCTCGGCTAAAAGTCGCGGCAGGATGTGTAATTTTCGTATCGCCGCGGTGTCACAAACGTGTTCCCCGATTTCTCCGCACGTAACCGGTCGGTCGGTCCTTAAAATCGCACGCGATCGATGACGTAACGCGCGCTGCAACGCGCGCTGCAACTGCAGTTTTGATTTACTAGCCCGGCAACTGGTTCCACCGCGGCCCGAAATCGTAATCACCGTAATCGACACGGCTGCAACGGGCCGCCATTAATTCTGAAAAATCGCGGCCACCGAACAATTTCACTGAACGTTACAGACCTTCCGCGATTTTCCGGCTGGTTCTTTCTAGAACGTTTTAATTACACGCGGTTAAAATGTCCGAGCAGTCGAGTCACGAGTGCAGATCACGTGTTCGATCATAACGGGGTGGAGAACAGCGTATTAAGGTGATATTAACTCGTCGGTGGAAAATACCGTACGATTAAGACACGCCGAATTTTCGGCTGAGAAGCCAGTTTGAGGAGTACCGTGATTTTCGGAGTGGTTAATTAATTCTCTGCTGTTACGCTTCTTATGCGCAAACACGTATGTCGTGCAGGGTCACTCAGACCTAGTTCAGTTTTCAGACAGCTGTCACTAAAATACTAGCAAATAGCATTGGGATTCAAAGATTGGATAATGTGATTCGAACATTGTAAAATGTCGTTTTCATTATTAGAACTGATTTTCAAGTATATGGAATTAATTGTTACTTCTATATTAATTATAGACCATAGGCACACAGTTACTCTGACACTTTCTGTCTCTTGATATTCAAAGGATATTTAAGAAAGGAAACTTTTAAATCTCCTTTTACGTCCTTAATAAATGTCATTTAAATTGTACATTTAATAAGAAAAACTCCCGAAGACTACTAAGAGGTTCCAGTAATATTAGGAATAGCAGAAAGAATGTATTAGTTTCTATTTCGGTAACGATTTAGGAAAAATCCAGGATCTTTCGAGGGACTCGGGGAATCGGCAGACATTAAAATTACGCTTGCGATCGTGGAGAGAGACGGGGAGACAGAGGGAGAGAGAGAGAGAGGGGGGAAGAGTACGGTCAAGCGGAATCGCGGCACACCGGGTCCGAAACGATCCGAAAATTCCCAGTCGCCGGGCTGGATATTAAGAGCGGGCCGGAGATATCTGGACGCGGCGGCGGAACGCAATCAGAATAGTAATTAAGGATTCGGTTAACGCTCGAAGCGCGAGCGTAGAACGCAACCCAATTTAAACATACAAAAGTGCACGGTAGGTTAGCGAGGGAGTGCTCGTCTCTCGCTGTTGTCTCTCTCTCTCTCTCTCTCTCTCTCTTTCTCTCTCTCTCTCTTTCTCTCTCCCTCTCTCTCTCCCTCTCCCTCTCTCTCTCTCTCCCTCTCTCTCCCTCTCTCTCCCTCTCTCTCTCTCTCTCTCGAGGGGAGGAAAACTGCGGATGGGTGGCGGTGGTCGACGAAGGGGGGCAAACGGTGGAGGGTTCGGGACGAAGGGGCGGACCGGGAGAGGAAGGGGACGGTTTGCAAGGCTGAGGGAGGAAGAGACAAGGACGCGAATGGAACCCGATGGAACGATTCGCGTGTCTCTACACGCGTCCCCAAGATTTCCTCTCGCGCCGAGGCCGCCGCTTGTGCGCGCGCGCGCGCGTGCTCGCTCGCTCGCTCGCGGCTTCCCGCGCGAACCCGCCTCGCTCTCGTGGACGCACGTGTTGAAGAAATATGGCACCGAGACTCGCCGCTCGCCGACCATTAATTCATCGACTCACTTCTTCCTACGTTCCGCAAAAAGAAACCGGTCGCTAATGAAATCCCGATGCTATTCTCGACGCGACGGAAGTACAGGTAGCCTTTGTGCTAGTTTCTGTCGCTGCTTTTAGTCCTTTTCTAGTCCTCGTCCTCTACTCTCATCATTCCAGATCTTCTTTGCTAGAATATTTTTCCAAAATTGCCACTGCACACAGTGATTCCAGCAATAGGAAAAAATCGAAAGATCAATATTTTTGAAAATCTTTTTATTACATAATCTAGAGACATCCATAATTTCATAAATAATTGAAAAAAGCAAGAAGTAAGCTTCAACACCCATCCGAGATTTAAATAAATTTTGCAACTTTCTATGTGTTGATATTAACAATGCTTTAAAGTACACTCGAAAAACTTCTACATCGAATACTTGTTAATATCTTATGTATAATACGCTATTGCTACATGCTTATTATCTATTGACCTGTTACATCGAAATATTTGTTTCTTGTTTCTGCGTTATGTTCAAATATGTATCAGTTGTGCATGTATTATGTTAGAATGTATATTACCTGTTTATTTATTGTATTGATATATATGTATTATAACATATTTATATATAATATATTTATATTACAAAACAGAGTCTTATACGTCGTGTCTAGATATGTATTTGACGTAAAGACTAGCCAGTAATTTATAACAAAAACTGTTTCGAATAAAAAATTGTTAGAAGACAGTTTTTAACAAATTACAATACTAAATGTTGATAAAAAAATCTTTTATTAAACAAAGAAATAAAATCGTCGATTTTAATTTTTTAACATAACCATATATTATTTACATACAAATCCATCTTTGCATTCTCTTTAAGAAGTTATTAAAGTACTTAGCTCGAAAGCTAATTAGTTTAGAAGATATAATTTCTGTTCCGAGCGGCCGTAAGATCGAATCACTGTGCTGCGCGCAGAAATTTTGATGATTAACCGGTTACCTGCTTTTGACGAGTATACTCGTCGTAACACAAAATGTCTTCGTGATGATTATACTCGTGAAATACAATTAACTGATTACGAAGAATATATACTTCGATATAGAAGAAAACTAAACATATACAGTATAATTACAGTAAACACCATTAATTTTAATGTAACTTCGACCATTGTTGAGAGACATTTGGTCTTTCGGCATTTTTTTCCGTTACAATACAACGCGCGAAGAACGTTAATAGCAAGTGTGAGAAGTTCGGATAATAAAACAATACAGTATAAATAGTATACCTTGCGGATAACCTTAGATTGTTCTACCTAAATCTGAAACGTGATAGGAGAACGATGCTATTTATATTAGTTGCTACTGACATTGAATTCAATGAGAGGATTAAGCTTGATTTCGATAAAATAGTTTGATAACATGTGAAAAAATTAATGCATTAGTATTTGAATTGATTTAACCAATGCTGTCATTAATATCCTCAAGAACGTCCACAAGGGTTGAAAAAAATATACAAATTTTATTTGTCATGTAAAGAAGCACGTTCAGTGTTACATACCGTAATTCCTAAAAATATGGATACAAGGTTTCACATCTCTCGGCCACGAAAACGACAAATCTTTATGCAATAGGCTTTTGTAGTTATGAAAATCTTTATGCATCTTAATTATAAACGCACAAAGTGCTCAGTCTAATTCACATGGAAGGAATGACAAGGAATTATCGAACGAGCCGTTTGCACAATTAGATTCAGCATACGTTTAAGGGAGGTGATTTCAGGATGTTCCCAGAAGTACCAAAAACAGCAAAGAATCTCCGAATCACCGATTACATTAATTGATCTCCGAACGCACTGACGTCATTCGGCGAAAAAGGACTGTCGCAACAGCGCGCAAGTTAGGCTGCATGGTGCGGGACCCTGCACGTGGTGTGCACGCGGTCCGCTTGGCGAGTGTTGGTCCCCAAGGGGTGTGGTGTGCGTGTGTGCAGAAGGCACATCTACGTCAGCCCCACCACAAACGAACTGGTGTGACCAGCATGCACACACGCTGCCGCTTTGCGTGCACACACGGCGCTCGGTCCGCGACGGGGCAAGATTTCCCGCTCGGGGTGTGTATCGGACTCGCACGAACACGCCTCGAAGAGCATATCGGCTGCCATACAATTCGTCTCGCGTCTCTCTCTCTCTCTCTTTCTTTGTTTCTCTTAGTTTCTTTCTGTCTCTCTTTGTCTCTGTCTCTCCCTCTCTATTTTGAGACTCTGTGCAGGGGTTGGACAAAACAATGGAACAGGTCGATGGAGAAAATTCTTCATTAGACTATCGCGTCTTTGGAAGCAATTCCTTGCCTCAATTCTTCTGGGAGTCATCAGAATTTAGAACAAGATTCTGTGGAGGATCTTACTCACGTTCAGTGCCGCGTTGGTCACATATGGGTAACCAACTGCTCGGTTAGTTTTCAAAATTTATTTTTATTGTCATATATTATATTTGAACAAATTGATGTCGTCTAAGTCACTTAGAGTACAAAAGAATCACATTAGTATTTCTTATGATAAATTTTCACTTCCTAGTTTCGGTTTCATTAATTAACCCTGGAACAGCGAATAAGTCTTGTAATACCATGTAATATTATCTCTTATAACAATTCTTATTAAGAAATTCTAAATATATATATGAAGACATTTCTTGAAAAGTCATTAGCCTTACTGTTGTTCCTAATGTAACAGCAATTTATTTTATTTATGTAATCGCCGAAAATTGAGCAATTGAGCGAACGATTTAAGTACTCTGAATTAAAATTGACATAGCCATCGCATTGTGAGAATTAAACGACTTTGATATTATGGGAATTTGTGGAATTAATGTTCGGCAACGTGTTAACCTCTTGCTTTGCAACATATCTGATTTATTATGAAGGACTTGTTATAAATAAAAAACTTGTTATGGGAGATTTATTATAGGCAGGCTATTTAGATCAGCTCGTAGGTTGTTCCTAATTTGCAACTCGCAATAAAGTATTGCCAGCAGTAATACTTGAAGAACTTTTCTTTTACAAGAAATGTGGCTGAACCACGTCTGAGTACAGTTTCTAATCAGTTGGTACCATTAATAAACATTGCAAGTTCCTCTTAGGCAACATAGGTATCTTATCTTAATCAAATTAGGCTACTCTATCCTCTGTAAACGCCTTATAAATGCTCTATGAAATCTCCCTCGTTATGAGAAACAGACAGTGTTATGGTTTAATAACGTGTATATTATTTACTGATCAAATTTATTGTCAAGATAAATTAGAGCTATCCACCCATTTGTAGTAACTTTATAACTTACTCCACTTGTCTTTTCGACATTCTGGTATGTATATTCTACGTTCTAAGACACAATCATAATTTTCGAAAACGCGACTTACACCACTATAATTCTAACCAACTCATCCGATGAATCGTCGACAAGTATTATGATTAATTGATACCTTAACAAAATCCTCTGAGATTCGAAAATAGTCTCCTCCGGAGACAAATCTCCAAAAAGGCCAAAGTCAGAATAGTTCACCACCAATCAAGCATCCTCGCAGAACACGTTAGCGAACCGAAACCCAATATCTTGCGTGCGACAGACAAAGTGACCAAAGGCCTTGCGATCATGGCACATGCATATCTGGATCACAGGATCTCGTCACCGTGCAATTTCACGGCTACTAATCTTGCGAACACAACGGCCGACGTCTAAGCAGTGTTTCCATTTTCGTGTGCAACCCTCGGTCGCGGGGGCGGGACGACAGCGAGGTCGAGGGAAAAGTGAGATAAAAAAAGGAGACAGGGAATGAGAGAGAGAGAGAGAGAAAGAAGAGAGAAAAAAGAAGACAGAAAGAGGGAGGGAGAGAGAGCGACTGAGTAGAGAAAAAAAGGAGACAGAGAGAGAGAGAGAGAGAGAAAGAGAAAGAGAGAAAAAAGAAAGGAGAGTGTAGCGCACGGGTGTGCACGCGTGCACACAGCGTTGCGCGCGTGTCGTAGACGATGCGCCGCGAAACCCGGCTGGAAAAGTAGGGGGAGAGGGAATTCCTGTGGCCCCCGTCCCTCCGCCGCCGCCGCCTGCTGCTGCGTCGCCGAGCGTCGGCCCCCTCCTTTCTCCCTCCTATTCCCTTTGCCACCGTGTTCGTTCCCCTTTCGTCTCGCATCGCGTCGCCGACGTCGACGTTCGCGCTCGCACCACCATCGCACCGCGTCGTGGCAGCGACCGTGGGGCCGTTTCGAGTATGGCAGCAGGTGGACCAGAGGGACGCGGAGGTCGTGGACATAGAAGGGTAGGGACGAGGTGGAGGCAGAGTGCAGGAGGAGGAGGAGGAGAAGGCGGAGGTGGAGGAGGTGGACGAGGAGGAGGACGGCCGGTTAGGGTAGCAGGAAAGAGCAGAGAGGAGAGAGGAGAGAGGAGAGAACGAGAGAGCGAGGGAGAGCCGGAGAGGGACAAAAATCCGGCGGTGGCCAATGGGAGGAAGGCCCTGAACCCCGAGCGGGAAGATCCGACAACGTCGCCGCTGAGTTTTTGTTTACCGCGCGCGTAGCTGCTCCTGCAGCAGCCTCAGCAGCCTCAGCCTCAGCCTCAGCAGCAGCTAGCAGCTAGCAGCTAGCAGCGGCGTCGCTGGCACGGCCAGCGACGATAGTAGCGACAGCGCGGATAGTCAGCAATCAGAAGCACCGGGAGAACCGACACGCTGAGTCCAAGGCGAGTCGAAGCGCTCTTCCACTGCCGGCATCTCCTTCTCTCCACCTTGCTCTCTCTTCCTCTACTTTCTCACCTCTCTCTTTTTCTCTCCCTTTAACTCGACATCGGTCTCTCTCACTCGCTTCACCAGGGATAGGTCTTGTTCCGTCAGTCTTTCAGACATCGTCCTTTTTTCTCTAGCCATGATCTTCGGACTTGTTCGTTCCGGTAACCAACGACCATCTCCTGCTACCCCCAACGGCGGTCTTCCTTGCTCTCCTTTCGCCAGACAATGGGAACAGGGAGAGGAGAAAGTGAGGACGACGGGAGAGGAGAACACTCCGACGGTTTTGATGTTTGTTGGGAAATTGTTCAGGCTGGTTGGGGTTGCGGCGATCGGAGGGGATGATGGGGTTAGGAGTGGTCCTCTATTGCTCTGATCTTGTGAACTAGCAAGGGCGGGAGGTGAAAGTGAGGGGCTGTGAGGGACACTGGAACTTCGAGGGTTTTCATCTTCACGGAAAAATGATCCTAGTTTATGTAGGCTAGGGGTAGCTGAATGATGAAGGACGCAGCATCCATTGCTCCACTCTCGCCGGACACTGAGCCACTGGGTAGATGAATGGAAGAAGTGAGGGGTGGAATCGAAACTTTCGATGGTTTTGACTTCTGCTGAGAAGTTGCTCCAGGTTTATTGAGGCCAGCGGTTGGTCGAGGGATGATGGGGCTCCCAGTGGCCGAGAATCCCACCCTTCTCTTCTCTTTGCCGGACACCATGACCATGAGTAAATTGAAAGGAGAAAAGCGTGAAGAGGAAAGCGCGACAATTTCTTGTGGAAAGGGTGCGACAATCGTTGTCCAGAAAATATCTGAGCCTGCCAAGTTCAAGGATAGCTGCTAATGCATAATGGCGTCTGGTGATCTGAAGGATGTCCTGATTGACGTTTGCTAAAACCTAATCAAGACTTTATCCTGTAAGGATAATCTAGCTACGATTTGCTTAAATACCAAGCGATGATAAATCAACGATTATTACAAATTGTAGGATCGCATTAGTATCACTCAAAACTCCTGGAAATCGTCCCAGATTAAGGTGAATCAAATTTCATCATCTTGGCAGAAACATTGTAAAACAGGATAGTCGATTTTGGCAATCGATCTTACCTTATGATTAAACTACGAATTTCGCGCCTTTATGAGAAAAGTTGAAATATAAAATGGTGAGCATAGAAGAAAAATTTAGTAATATAGTGTAACTATTTTCAGTTCATTGAAAATATTAAAAGAAACAATTTATTTTTATTTAATTTCTGTTCTTTGCGATCATTTTAGAAAATGTTTATTTCGCACAAAGATTTGTATATTTTGAGGGAGGTAATCTCGCTTAGTTCTGATTCATGCTGTGTCCTGTGACGGACACAGAAACAGGATGTTTTTCAAGTTCACGAATCGCATGGCTAAATTGAAGTGAATGTAGTCTCCTCGTTTCGATTAGATTCTCGTAAAAGAAGATGGTCGACACCCATCAATACGATCTTGTCTGACAACATCAAAGATTCTTTGAAACTATCCCAGATTCGGAGATTGTTTACGACCTAATCTGACCGTCGATATCCCCGGTAACGTTATAAATTCACCCGGACCGCGTTTCGTGAATTATCTTCGCGTGTCCTCACCGCGAAATCGCGGCATCCCTCGCGACGTCGCGCGTTTTAATTAAAATAATTAGATCGTGTGGAGAGAGAGAGAGGGAGAGAGAGAGAGAGAGAGAGAAAGGCAGGGGGAAAGTGGGTGGAGGAGGGTGGAGGAAAGGGGCGGGGGGTACAGTGGTGGTGCGCGGTGTGATTCGAGTGACACGGAAGAAAAAGTAATTAAAAGGAACGCGTGACACGGGGCGGCAGCGGCGACGGCCGCGAGGGCTTTTCCGCGGGAAAAACACGGTTTTTCCGATTTCAGGGCATGATGTATCGCCTGAGTCTCGCAGCGCCGAGGTCCTCCCTTGGCGACGCACGCACTACACCGATTCGCAAAAACCTGATTGATAATACTGCCGCGACTCCGGAATATTAGGATAATCATTGCCACGTATCCGCCTCATTCTCTCTCCGCGCTGCTAACGACCGAAAACACAGCTTCCTTGAGATTAATCGAGCACCTCCTGCGGGACCCCGCCACTTAATTTTCTGAGAAACGCCGCGTTTCGCTCACCGCTTCGATCCTTCGTCGTCGCCGAAATTTTCCTTTTGCCTTTTCTTAGAATTTCATTGAGCTATTTTAATCGAGGTGACCGGTTCCGCGTTTTAGCCGTTTGCCGTTGGAGAATTTTCTTGCTTTGTCTAAGCAACGTTAAAAACAATTATTCAAGTAGAATTTGGTAAAATAATTATTTCGGGGACAACCGAGTGCATTATAATTACTAAAGCTACTGAAACCCTTACCTAAGAAATAACTGAATAAATCTCATGACCGTATCAATTAGCGCGTACTAATTAATTCACATTCAGAACATTAATTACAAGTAATTACATATCTCTTAACGTCAACTGGACGAGGCAATAAGAAAGTGTACACTTATAGCGACACCGATGAGAATGAAAACTCTGCAAGACATGACCTTGACGAACAACTACGTTACGCATTGTATTGGTTTCTTGACACTAATCAAATACTATTTTACAATAGTTTTGCAATGTCGCTACTGAAAGAGGTAATGTGGTGGCCAGCTTTAGGTGAAACTTCCTGCATAGCCGTTCAAAATGGTCGATTAGAAAATTATAAAAATTAGAATGACTCTTTCATAGCAAACGATCGAATATCATAATCCAAGTAAGCACTGTAATAATAAGGTCAAAGAGACGAAGCTTTGGGCTCGTCATTCTTATAAAGCAGTCTTTCAACTTTAATGCTCGAGTTTTGACGTTCTTTCAAGTAGGCTATTCTGTGGTATTCCACAAGTTTGAACGAGATTTTTCCAAGGATTAGCTAAACGCCACACGGAGAAAATAGTAAATCTTTTATGAACAATAGAAGTCTGCCGTTTCGAAAGTGCCTGGTGTACTTCTCCGATTTCCGAACGACTTCCAGGATAATTATACCACGATAGGATGTTCGTTAACTTCGAGTACGACTCTCGTTTAACAGATTTTTCCTTCATCCCGACGACATAAAGGCAAGCTCGTTCGCGAGCTATACCTGACAGCTGCTCGCGTAAAATTACGCTCTTTTCTTCTCGCTCATTTTCCTTTCGAAAACCTGCGCGCTGTTTAAGTAATTGACACTTCCATTCTTGCCGACTTGCGTCGAGCTGCTGCGGACCTTTCGTTAAACAATTGCTTTGCTTTGCTGCTTAGTTAAGGAAATCTACGGTAACCGTTTAACACGAAACATTATAAATTTCCCGGGCGTAGCAAAGTTTCTGGTGAATCAACTGTGTTATGAACTTTTAAAACTAAAGTATACCATGGTTCTCGTATTAATATAACAAGAATCTATTTTGCCATAATTTGACAAGTCTGTAGTAATACTGTAGTAATAACTCGATAAATATGAATATATTGTTCCCGTTCGTTTCAGAGGAATTAAAATTCTGTTCCTTTGTCGACAATAGACTACGGATTTAATGCATTTTTTTGGTAAAAATGACTGACTGAAACATGAAATTGTGAAAACGTAAGAAGAAACTAATTTGTCACGCTATTTTAAATTTATTAAAATTATTGAAAGAAACAGTTTAGTTTTGCAGGAATTCGTTACATTACAATCGTCTTTTAAAATTTCAATTTTGCAGGAAGATCCGCAGTCTGGTTTTTAATATTTAAGTATTCGTACAAAAATGAAGGTACAGAATAAATACAAATTTTCTTTCTCTTCGCAGAAATCATTACACTCGAACGAATTCTGATCACTGTAACTGCGAAAAAACTGGTATACTGATTGCAAAGTGAATTATAAATTGTAAGGTAAACTGGCAACACCGGAACGCAATTGGGTTGCACAAATAATCAAATAAACAAAGTAAAATCTGAATTTTGCAAGTGTTATCTTTGACATTGAAATTTTCAGATGACGACGAGTTTCGGGAATAGTCGGCGGATTAGGGTTTACCGGAGTCCCAGAACAGAACGATCACAGTAAAATAGAAGCGGACTCGGTGGAGAGGAAGAGTAAATGCGAGAGAAAGGGAGAGAGAAAGGGAGAGGGTGTTCCAGCAGCAATTTCCAGCGATATCGTAAATTTCACGCGGCCAGGCATCGTTCGATGGAATTAGTCGGCTGCCGATTATTCCCGGCCGACCCATTACAGAGCATTATGCTCCCTGGCCGCTGCATTTATTACGTTTTCGGGAGGTCGCTGCAACTATCCAGGCCTCTCACAGCCGCCCCGATCGTAGCCATCGTTGTCCTGAATTTAATGTCACTCGTAGCGGATCCGACGTGCCGAAAAGTATGCTGTTTTCAGCTTACCGATTTACGGAGCCCTCTTTACTTGACACAGTACTCCTGACCTATATGTATACTTTAACGTCTCCGCAGACCAGAGATAATTCCTACGTGCATTAAAGTTTAGATTTTGCTCGGCAGATAAGCTGATGGAAATTCTATCCGTTGAAAATCCTATGGTCAGTCAATAAATCGTGTTCTCGTAATCTTACAGTAATGATAACAGAAAATGGCGCATTCTTCATCCTAAAGGAAACAGAAGTATTGGGGCTGACTCCCTGAGCCTCATCGACGTAAATAACATATTGGATGTATAAATAAAAATTGGCAATAGATTAGTAATGCTATTACCATAGTACTATACAGTACATAGTGATACCCTGTCAGGATATACATTATGTATTTTGTAATTAGATCACTGTATATATTATATTCTATAATTTAAATAGCGTGTCACCTGTTTGATTAATAAAATATGAATGGCAAGTTACAAATAAATGTCTCTAACAATTTTTTAGGAATTATGAAGTTTCTATATTTACTATTGTCGTGTAGTATACCATGTCGGAGATGTTCGATATCCTTTGAAAGATTGATGATTTTATTACTCGCGGAGAACGAATAGTAACAAATCGCGCAACAGGAGAAAACTAAAGTTGTCGACTGACGTATTAAACGCAACTGTTAGGCAAGCATGATCTGTTGTCACACGAGGTGAAAATGTCCCACATTTTCCTTTTCGAAAAAGTGACATCGTCGTGAGAAGAACGAAATTAATAATTAATTCAATACACTTGGAAGTGAAGTATCGAGTTCTAATAAAGGGAACGTTGTTCTGCAACGTACAAATTGTATTCTCACATTTTTGGGTCCCTATGGTACTACTAGTTTTTGAGTAACAACTATGTGATACCTGAATAGACTCTGAATACCTTAGTACGAGGAGATAAGAAAGCAACTATAAATAAACCATAGAAAAGTGTACACTGCAAATCTTTACAGAAAATATTAAGAGAAACGATACGTTATTATCAAAATTTTGAAATCAATACAACATAAAAACACTCATGGATGCGCAAGGATTTGCAGCATCCGTGATTAACCGTGATAGTGTATCGTGATCGTCATTGACGAGAGGTCCGGAGTTAACGATTTTCGAGTCCGCGGGGCGCGAGATCGGACACGGAAGCTTCTTTCCTAATTTATGGTCGGAACGGGCAACATTTTTCAGGCGACCCCACCGGGGAGACCGTCCCATAACTCCGAGATCGGCGCCAGATCCTGCGTACCGCGAAGGGAATCCTGCCAACGCGACTGTCGACGAACGCGGATTGATGGGATCTTGGATCGACGGATCGCGACTATCGTCCCGATGACCTCTGCGTCCTCCCCCGAGGATTCGGCCGTCGAAAAGGAAGCTTTACTGCTTTGCTGCAGTTCTCTGGCGAGCATTCGATAAGCAGCTACATCACGAGATGTATAGGTACCTTGCCGGCGGAATTTCAACTTTGAAACGATTTTAACGGATGCAACAGGGTGAAAGTTACTTGAACAGGTCTAATCCTAGACATTATTACAGATACTCTTATTTAAAAGTTCGTGCGAGGTTACCAATTCTTATTTCTAACGCTGGAGAGTGTATTTTTATTTAAAAATTTTTGTGAGGATACAAATTTTTGTTTCTAGCACCGAGCAGTATATTTCTATTTAAATGTTCTTGCGATGTTACATATTTTTATTTTTAACATTGCACAAGGATATATCAATACCGTGCATCAAAATTTAATAGTAGAATAACTGGAGGTACTAGAACAAATCAAATCACATTTCCAGTTTCAGATTTTTACTTAATTTGCTGAACATTACTTTATTAACAATATATAATACTATTTTTATGACAATCTCTTAAATAAAAGTAAGAGTATATGTATAATACAAAATTAACTGAAGCGTCAATATAATCTCGTAATAATTTTCTCATTTTTCTCCTATCTTTACTGCTATACCAAGAGTATTAAAACTCTTCATACAAAAATTAAGATGCGATACATAATATAAAACATTTCGACCTATATTTGGGTCCAATTTCTCTGTAATACTTTCGCTAACTCAAATACAAATTTAAACTTGATTCAGATGAATTCTAAAGATTCTTTATCAATCTGCCAGGAACTAAAGGTTATTATTTGCCACAGGACTACCATCGGTAAGATTTTGGTAAAGAATGAAGGCGTTTCACGAAGATCCCACAGCCACTTATCAAATGCCTACTGTACTAACTTTCCCAAGACCCAGGTCCCACCCACGTTATCCGGGCAGGTTTCTTGCAAGCCACCGATTTCTCTTCGAATTTCTACATTTTTCGTAGCGCCCGGCGGTAGACCATGCGGGTCTACCTTTGGTTTTCTATTTACCGCGGGCTCCTCCCATCTTGGATTTTCTTCGGCTTTAAACGACCGAGTTTTTTTCGTTTGAGTTATCCTGGATCCCCTTACCTCAATCTCCCCCCTCTGGCCTTCTTCTTGTTCCTTCTACTCTCAAAGTGATTCCCGTTCGTAAGTGGGCGCTCGACGAATCGTACAAGAGGAAGAATAATGATCGAGATGTTTCCGTTGAAATTTGATCAACAACCGGAGAACTTATCTTCGTTTGGCGCCGAGATTCTCTTTTCCCCGAAGTTCCTTCTCCTCTTTGGAGCGCCTCTGCCCTCGTGTCCTCGGCCCGCTCTTTAAATCGGTCTCCACGCCCTGGAACATCTTCCTCTCCTTCCGAATCTCTCCGAAAAGAGAGACCCGGGCTGTTTAAATCATCCCCCTCCGTTCCACCCTCTCTCGCTTCAGCCCGGCCACGGGATCCTCTTATACAGGTCATTCGGAAAGTTTCCAGATAAGGGGCAAGGATCCAGGATCAAAGTTGCCGGTAATTTTTCGAAAGTTCCCGGCACGTCCCGCACGAAGCAACGCTTCATTTTTCCGCGGCGAATCTGAAATGCAAAGCGACAGCCCCCAAAGGCGAGCCAGGCGATGCCGGCGAGACTGATTGTGAGTCTCCTCGAATCGACTGCCTTGTCTCTTGCCTCCCTCTGCTCGCAATTATACCAATTATTGCGTCTTTATTGCGCGCTTCGACGGTTGCGTGTTCCCAGTAGATACGTGAACTTTCTCTCTCTCTCTCTGCAACTAAAAGTTGCGAAATCGTATCGAGAAAATATTTCATTTCCAACAACTATACATCATTAAGAATTCACACACACCAAATCCGAAGTTAATTAGAATATCGTAGCAAAAGTTTTCAAGGCCCCCATCGAAAATGGGTGACAATTCAATATTGCGTGTTCTGTTGTAAAACGTCAAATAACTGAAAAGCGAGTGTTCAGATTGGAATAAGACTTCATTCCCACAAATTGTGCATTATTAGGAATGCTCCACGTCAAACCCGAAGTTAATTAAAAGACCGTGGCGAAAGTTTTCAAGGCCCCCGTAAGAAGCGATTCGAAATTTCGACGAAACGCGAGCCGGTGCGTCCAGGAAAATGTTAATTCGATTAAATGAAAACATATCGAGTTACGGGGCCGTGTTGCTGCTACCGTGAGGCAACACCTTCTTCCATTTCGTCCCGGTTCGACTGCATACCTGTTGTAAAAAAGGCGACGTCGCCCCAGCGCTAACTGGTCCCCCAGTATCAACTTACCTGGATCTCGGTTGCATTACGGTAAATGATAAAATTCTCGAAGATAGAAGCCGGGATTGGTCTCCTTTAGAACCGTCTTCCGCGCAATTACTGTTTTGAATAAGACACCATTCAGTGTTTCCAGGATTGCTCGCGGTCCCTGTTGGCGCCCGCGCGCGAAAAAGCTCGCGGGAATAATTCGTGAATGGCGATTCAACCGGGCCGCGAAATGTCGCCGCGTGAATTCGTTGCGACGTTAAATGGCTTTGCCCGAGAAACGTCGCATTTTACATTGAAAAAGCCTCCGCTCCTGGAGCAGGAACCTAGGGAGAAGGACGGGAAAGAAGAACGAAGCGGCCCGCCGCCGAGGAGGAGAACACTCCGGAAGATTGTAAAACGAGCAGTTCACTTGCCGCTGTTTTACTTCCGCTTATCTTCGACTTCAGACCATCCGTCCTCCTGAAATATTACAACCGGCAAATTTGCTCTCCTCGTGGATTTTTCAGCGAGACATCGTCGCCTCGAGCCGCCCACACCCACCTCTCGAATTCGTAATCGCAAACAACGGCGATTATTCTCAGACACGATCGTCTGTTGTTAATCCGTGAAGCTCGGAAAACCAATCATTGCAGGTACAATTTTATTTCTTGCAAAATTCTCCAATCTCGAGACCTTCGATCGTCTAGAACAGAAGAGCTTTCTCAAATGTATTGTGACATTTCAATAAATAATTTATTTGAGATAAGATTTATCGCGTCTACTTCATGCTGTAGACTACAAGTAACAGAAAACATTTTTGTTATGTCTGTGTAAGGCAAACGAATCCAGGAGGTACATTCATTGATAGAATCGATGGTGGAAGCTGCTGAAAATAAGAGGAGCTGCGCAAATAAAGCTACAATTTTTAAGAAAACTTTAATCCCATCGAGCTCAAGCTTGACAGCCGTGTAATTTGTAGAGTACAAATTATAATATAAATACATATAAGAATAAAAATATTCTATTCGGTTGTTGTGCCTTAAAAAATTTGGAGCTTCATTCGATTTCAGGATTTGCGTGCGCACACCTAAAAAGTATGGAATTAATAAATTTAATTAAAATATTACCTTTATGATATACTAGTTACAAGGTTGACAAATATATGGAATTTTTTATTTCCTATATGTACTTACTCTTCTCTTCCAAACAAGTAAATCGCCGATCTTAGAGTAAGCCCTACGGAAAATAATATGCGGTCATTTAAGTGGTATCATAATTAAACAGTGGAACTTCACGCAAAATAAATTTTTGTTCAATAATTTTATGATACCAAGCCGAGATAAAAATGTGTTCTTAATTTCTTCCAATACTTTCACTATTCTACGTTTCTCTTATCAATGTTTCGAATAAACTGAAACTAAACGAACACGTACACCATGCTATCATTTACAAATGATAAAAAATTAGAAATTGTCCGTGAATTGTTTCTGGAAAGTTGAATAATTTCTACGAAAGCATGCAAATTTCTATCATCTGTTACCTATCTTGTAAAGTGAGTATAAGGTGTTGAAACGTTGCCAAGAAATCAGTCAACAACATCGTCGCAACGTCGATCATCGCAGTTCCCGCAAATATAATGAAACGCAACACAAATAAATATTAATTGAATTTGGCTGAATACAATATCGATAGTAATCGGAAGACAATCGATCGAGGAGCGACGGTAACGCGTGACACGGTATTTCTTGCGGCCACGGCTATGAGTTCACTGTCGGACAGATGTGACATTCACCTAGGAAAGCAACAATGCCTCATAAACGCACCACACCTGGCCGGAATGAGCGTGATCGAGCGGCTGAATAGAGACACACAGGAAACGCGAAAGCGGTTCCCGATCATCGGTGGCCGGCGATGCGTGTCATCGAGAACGATTATCTGGACTTTTGCGCGGGATACGTCGAATGCGAATCGCATTTCCTACGGCCGGACGAAAGAGAAAGAGAGAGAGAGAGAGAGAGAGAGAGAGCGCGCGCCAGTACACGGAACGTGGAAAAGGGAGAACCCGAAGAAGCAAATGAACGGAAAGCGGACAATCGGTAGAACATTGTTGCTCGACCATGCGCCCGCGAAGTCTCTCGTCGATATTATTACTGTAATCGTGTTGCTACGGTAGATAGTAACCGCTAGTTCGCGGAAAATGTTCAACGAAAGCGCGCGCGGTCGCTCATTCTTTCGCACGAATGCATTTTTGAACTGCAAAGTGGCTTTTCCGATTGGCGCGAAAGCTGCCGACGAGAAATATACTGCGGCTAAAATAAATTTATTTTTATTTAATCAGTTACGGATTTAGGAAAACGTTTCACTAAAAAGAAATATGGAAGTTAAGGTCCTAATGCATTACTGGCTGAATGCCTTTATTTTTATTATATTTTGATTGTTTCCGAAATTGCACTTGGGGAAACATTTAATAAAAGACATATTATTTTATATATATATTTTCTCCAACGTTTTTGATAAAGCGATATAATTGATAAAAAAATGTATCAAGAAAATTTAGCAAACGCAGTATAGTACTTTATCTAAATTCTACAACACATAAACGATGAATAGACATAAAAAATGACAAAAATGTCCCTCGCACTTTGAAGAAAAATTCAATAAAGCATCACTTTGTTAAATTAAATTTTCTTCATAGCAAATTATGCGGTAGACGATGTCTACGCTGTTTCGATAAAAAAGCAAATGCTCAGCGTTGTGAAGAATAGTACCAGTATTATTGTGCAATGAAAAATAGGAGAGTCGAGTGGCTTATCCCAGGTGATCGAACGCGAACAATCGAAAGATGGCCGCCGCAAGGAGCAGTTCGAGAGGACACCGAAGTCCCGGTCCGAAAAGTTTCGGAACACGAGAAATCTATTCGAGGTACATTGTAATTTATAGCGGCGTTGCACCGTCCGCAGCTGTGAATTATTCCAGCGGATCTTCGAGCTTCACTGTGGCTCGAGGTTACGCACCTCGGGGTCTCATTCGCTCCGTGTGTGTTAACTCACGTCAATTATCGAGGACCAAACACTTCCCCCAAAACGATCCTTTTGCTCGAGGAATTTTAGCATCGATGAATTCCTCCTTAAGTATCACCTCCACCGAGACTATTTATGCGCTGTCGTCCAAACATGTGCACAATTTATTTAGCATTCGACGTACGTCAAATAAAATCGCCCGACGAACTTCTAAAGTAGTATACACGAACGGTAGGTTCGTGTGGAAGATATTTGTTTTCTTTATTTCGATGAAACTATTCGTACGTAGGAATAATATCAGGTTAACTCTTTCACGACTGAAGGAAACATTTTTCCCCATTTTATAATTGATGATTGTCATATCGAATTATAACCTTATCTGCAGTTTTTACACAAAATGTCAATATAGAACGTATGCCGAACGCAATTATATAAATGGTCATTTTTAGAAAAAGATAACTGTCTAATCATTTTTATATAAACTAAATGAATTCTAAACAAATTAAAATAAACAGATACATATCAATATTTGCTTTTAGCAGCCTTCTGGTCCTGTAAAGGTTAATGCAACATTTAATAGACGTCAGATAAAACCGATAGGTTAGAATTTAAATTAATATGTACGAACAGTATATGTGAGAAGCGAAATTGAACCAAATCAAGTACTGTTGTAGATGATAGTGAATTATTGGGTTGGAGAATAAGTTCGTAGCGTTTTTTCATTTTCTCCTATTTTACAGCGATTTTTTGCTGTTTGACAAAGTGCATCATATACATATATTCGATAGAGCTGTCTTTGCTCTACAAAACTGTGCTAATTTTTTTTTTTTAAGTCATTTAATTTGTTATTATTTTTGAGGCTGTAGCGGTACATGTTCGACGACCGAAATAACAATTCGAGCCGTACGCTTGCAGATGCCAAGGTTTTGACGAAAGAAATATTCCTTGACGTTTGCCAGAACATAAATTACCTTATTCCTTCATTTATTTTTTTATTACTTTCATGTGTACTGCAGAACTAGCCGATGAATGTCGCCGGACGTGTGCCGCTACCCGGCCAAGCAGACCAGAGGGATACCTGTCTCCCCCGCCAAAAAATGGGCACAGGGTTACAGAAAGTCATCAGCCGCAAGATGCAAAAGGCCACGCCTTTTTGGGAAACAATCATAAACAGCCAAAAAAAAGAAGGACCTCCAGCTATTCTGTCACATATCAAAACCACGCGACTACGCTGTACCCACTACACCAACTATACTGTTCTCTTATTTTACAACGATTTATTGATATTTGGTATTGAATCATTCACGTATATCAAGGACAAGTAAAGCAGAATATGTATAAAGAAATTTTAGATATAAAATTACATGAAACAATAGGAAATATGCCAATCAGTGAGAGAAATATCGTGTTTCATTGCAGTGAACATCTCAAACAAGAAGCGAAAAGCGTGTAAGAATGGTTGAGATTGCAACCATTTCAGATTTTGTACTGGTCAGTTAAAAATCTATGGATAATACTCAAAAAACAATTACAGGACGAATATAATTCCCCTCTAAAAAATCTGGATGAATTATAGAAAAGAATTGAAGAGCAATGGCATGCAATTCCTCTAGAAGCATGTACAACTTTAGTGGAGAGTATGCTCAGACCGAGCGTAGCCATTTTTAGTGCAAAAGACTTGTAGACAAAGCATTAGAAATAATCTAATTTTCTAGTATTTTCTGGGTGGTGCCTCACTGAGTCACAACAAAACGCACGTGACTGCTAAATTAAACAGAATGTTACAAAGCTGTTATACGTTTCTTATGGTAAAGTAAGTCATGATTAACATATGTAACAATTTCCTCTTGTTCTCTATTAAAATATATAAATAAATGATTGCTTTCTACAAAAACGCATTATTGTTTCAATTTCGCTCTTCACTGTAAATGATTTACGTTTAGTTATTTTAATGAAAATACGCATGCATAAGGATAATATCAGACTAGCATTTTTTCTATTAAAGAAGACGGTATATAACCGTAAGATATAGATTATAGTAAGATTTTATATAAAAGCCTGCGACAATCAATTTCAACCCCATTTTAAAATTGATTACAGTTCAGATTTCTATTAAAACTCTATTGAAATATAACATTTCTATTAGAAGTCTATTATAAATGTATTTCTAACTGTTCTAACTATTCACCAAAGAAATGCGACAAAAATTACAGAAAATCGAATGAAGATCGAAGAAAAAATGAAAGACGTCATAGTGGTCTTAGATCTCGTAGGTAGCACACTAGACAATTCGGAAGCCTGAAAGTCGTAAGAAAAGACGTTGCCCGCGGGACGATTCGTCCCGTAGGCAAAACAGATCGCTCCATAAGCCAAGACAGCGGCCTGCTCTCGAAAATAGATCAGCGAAGAGTCTAGGAAGTAGCTTCGGAAAGCGAGGCGGCACCGCGTCGATTCGTCGCGGCGGTCGACGTTTCATCTCGTAAGTCAAATAATCGCGGCCGCGCGCGACGTTAAACTTTCCGTCAACAATTAACACGGCCGAGTCGGCCTCCAGAAGAAAAGCCCGACCAGCAACGAGTTAAATTTAACGGGCCAGCCCTGTTTCATCCGCGCGTCCCGTCCCCTCGGATCCTCGGACTCTGCGGCGCGACAGTATCTCGTCGAAAATAAAGCAGGACCACCGCGCGAAATTCGGCCTAATTGTGGAAACACGCAGGCAATTAGCCGGAAAAGGGAGCGGACTTGTTCCCGACCCGTAGCCATAATAATCTCGTCGCAGCTCTTCGCAGCTCTGCGAACCAAAGACTCTGCCAATCGGTCCCGCTGCCATTTTTAGCTGCTGCAGATGCTGAAGAACGTCTCCTAACCCTGCAACGATACTTGGCGCCTTCCATCGCTCTGACTGTATTTTCTGTATATCCATTCTCGCAAATTTGTTGCCAATATGTCTTTAAAGACACCTACATGAATGTTAACGTGTGAATTTTGACGTTCCAACAAATATGTTTTACTGAATTAAATGTACATATTGTTTTATTAATATCGTTTTCTTTTGCGCGCACGGTTGATACAGAAGATCAAAAAAGATAAAAAGAAGTAAAAGAAGTTAAAAGAAAAATAGAAAGTTGAGAAATTAAAAAGGAATAACATTAATACCTTTATCGACACAATACATATTTGTACTCTATATTAAGAAGTTTTACTACACGCAAGAATACGCACTTGCGTTTCATGTTTCAAATTTCCGTTCGTAAGTATATTTCACAATTTGATTAACCGCTCTAATTGAAGGAATAAAATTGATTGCAATTAAGCTATTAAAAATTGACTGCAGTTAAGCTATTAAAAATTGATTGCAATTAAGCTATTAAAAATTTTAAAATGATACGTCACTGCTAAAATCTAAATAAAATATAAACTAATTACAACTTCTACTACTGCAATTAATAGAGATAATTTTTATTTAACATAAAACTTCCATAAGTCGATAAAACCCCTAAAGTGAACAAACAAACATTTTTCAATACACACAAGCATTTTTAGTGAAAAATGTTATTAGTAGGCGTGGCACTGTTCAACTTCGCCCTTCCGGGGCCACTGCAATGCTCCTCGGGGCAATCCCTGCGACGGAATAGCTCGCATGACATCCTCAAATCGTGTCTCGTTCGGCTGATCTAGAACGAGAAACAGAGAGCTGGCAACCGAAGGAGAAGAGAAAAGATGTCATCAACCTCCGAACGCGGACGGTTCTCGCGCACGCTGACTAACTGTGCAAAGTTTAACCCTTCTCCACCCGTTCGTGGAAGCTCGGCCCGGGTTGTTCCGACGGAGAAATGTCGCGTATGCAAATCGCTGCCGGAGAGAGGTGAATGGTCAGCCGGACGAGCACAGAGTCCCAGGGACGCTCGGTTTTTTCGCTCGGCCGGAAACTGGAACGCGCGTGCACCCGAATACGTTCACCCACCCCCGAAATTCCACCTCCAGGAGTGGAAGAGCACCGTCGCACCGTTGTTACACTGTAACTTCCTGCAACGGGTCCGAGGACACCTCGTGTCTGCCCGATGGGGTTGTCGAAGACACGACTCTTCGAATGCTGTTGGGAGCGGGATTGGAATTGGAATTGTTATCCTGAAGAATGGAGTTAAAGCTGCACTCATCTTGTTGTTAGTGCATGTATCTTCGTATTTTTAAGGAACACTAACTTGGTAAAATAATTTGTTCATGATAAAGCAAAATTCGTGGAATAGGGTTAGAACCATTACAGTGACGTCTAAAGTTACATAGTTTCTTTTTAGATTATACAGGGTGTATTAAAATTATTGTAACTCCGGGAAATGAGGGATTCCTGAGGACACGAGTTATTAGCGAAAAACAGTGGCCGATGAGAGACAAGCGAGGGAACTTTCAACGTGTTGTAACGAAGTCGAGCCAGCGAGCGTAACGTTGCTTCACTCCAGAGCGCGACGGAAGGAAAGGGTTACGCTCAGGTTTCGAGCCACGTTTGAATGAATGAACGAATCATTTAGTCTGAATTTTCCGAATTTTTTTACTACGCGACAATGATAATTTGAAGAAAAACACTGTTTATCTTTATTTCAGAATAACTGAAGAATATTTACCAATTTCTCGGACCCGAAATAGTAATAGCTGTTTTAATTTCTTGCTGTGCATGATACCTCATGCGTGTCATATAAAATCTTTATGCGATGTGTACAAAGATTAACAAATAAACTCGCCGAAGACCATAAATGATATCGCAGTTTAAGTAATTCAGTGTTCAAACAGAATTCAGTGACTGATTCGCAAGGCTATGTTATTGAAAAGGAACCCCGTTAAAGGACGAAAGGGGTTCGTTTGTTTGAGAGATGTGAAAAATATTATTAACATGACACACACGCGCGCGCACGCACAACATCGTTTTCCATCTTCATTTAAGATCACTTATATTAGAAATTGAAAAAATTAGTTTCTACATTTCATAGGTCTCACGAAGTCAGTGTTGATTCGGCAATAAAAATTGCAGATCAAGTTTTATTTAAAAAATACAATTCCTCTAATTGAATAATGTTGTTTTTAAATACAAGTAAAATTATTGTAAGGACATGGTACCCAGGAGGTGGCACAGTAATTGACACACATTTACCTTATATTCTCACGAAGCAGCAACGTGGTCAACTACAAATCATTATCCTGCAAGCTGCTGAGAGATTAAAGACTGAATTCAAGTCGAAAGTTAGAATTGTTAACTGGATTGAAACAGGATGAATCAGAGTTTTAAAACTGAATCGTGGCGGAGGCAATTACGCTCAGTCGGAACCATAAGAATTAGTCTTAAAAACTGAACGGAAGCAGAATAGATCGGAATGGAAGAACGAATTGAAGATGAAACGAATTGGATGAGATAGTCAACGTCAAAGAAAGAAACGAGTTGAAGCAGAAAATTAATGTTGAAGATTGAATTGAAGCAGAAGATCGGGGTTAAAAATTGAATTGAAGCACGTAGTCAGGGTTGATGATTGAATTAAGCATTCGTTCTGACAGCTGAATTGAAATACCGAGTAAGGGTTGAAAACAGGATCGAGGAGGAGAGTTAGGATCGAAGTACCCGCTTGTATTTCGAGGTGCAAGAGGATGGCAGCAGGATGAAGTTAATTCCGCCATTGCCACGCGGAAGTGAAACGCCGGCTCCGAGGTGTTAATTTCGTAACCCGACGGCGTTCGTCGTGATTCCACGACCCCGACGCAGACGCGACGCCGGGCGTAACGTGCCGCGACGCTACGCGTCCCGGGAATCAACGCGCAACTTTCCGAGATTGTGGGAAACGTCGGTGGCGCCTTTTGAAGACTCCTTCTCCCGATTTCGTGAATCAGCCTAAGCCGATGTTCTATCCTTTTGTGATAAACTTGTGTTGCTTAGACGATCGCTTTATCCCTCGTTCTTCATCGAATATTCGTTCATCTTACACCACTATTACGTTGATCCATTCAATTGTGTACAGCTGGATCTCCATTAATCATAAAATCAACATTCCTATTTCTATTTAATTGTCTACAGTTAAGTCTAATCAATTACACGGTTAATAATTCCTAATATTTTTCAATTTTAATGATGAATTGTGGAAACTGCTTAATCGAGTATAGAAGAAAGGAGACTTCTGTACACTTAAATGCAAGATCCTTTACATAGTTTACATATAATGAAGCTTGGACTGTTCATTAATAAAACCTGTTTACTCAATGCACAGTAAGAACGAACCTCGGTCTTGGTCGACGTCTATAAATCCATTTTAATTATCACTAAGTTTCCAACATTCGCGCGATCACTGCACAACATGTACACATGTATACGTTCCCAAACGAATTTTCTTTTACGCGTTCTACATCGACAGCATAGAAACGAAGTTTGTTGCCATAACCAGCTAGACGTTCTCGATCTCCACTTGTTTAGTCTAGCATCGTTCGAGATAGTTCTCCACCAGATAGTTCTCTAAATTCGGGGTATTTATAACCGGCAGTGTCTAGGTCAGGTTTGGAGAAGCCTCTTGGTCAAGAATGTCGATTCCACGTAGGGTGGTGCACTATAGCAAGGTTGGCCGAGACCGCGCGCTCTGGAATTGTGATCGGTTGCCGAGGTCCGACCGTTTACAAAACTGCGCGCTCGCCGAAAAGTAAATACTTTTTCAAATCGTTGTCACGCAGAAAAACGAGAATGGGAATGGCAAACAGCAGTTGACAAAAATTGATATTTGTTTGTTTAGTTAAATTCCGGTACCGATTGGCCCGGGCGAAAATGGGCTCGCGTGTTTCACGGGGCGGACGGCGAGTGGCCTGCCAAAGGTCGGGAGGGAGCGGCGAGGGGAGGGGAGCACTTAATTGCTCGATTTCGACGTGAACGGGGAATCTCGTCGGGCCGGCGAAGCCTTCTCCGTCGCTTCTCGACGCATCACGTCGCGTCGCGTCGCGTCGCGTCGCCGCGCGGATCGATAGAAAAATGCGCGACTTTTCGGCAAGTCGACGCAACTAGTTTAAACTTGGACACGAGGACCAGGCTCTGCAAATTGCTGCCCCGAAACATTCCACGTTTATTAGAACTAACCTTCTCTACAGGGAAACCGGGTTAACCTATATTTTGATCAACTAAGCAGCATACGGTTCCTCATAATTAACCGCAATTTACTAATCAAGATTGTTAGCCTAGCAAGTCGTGTCAGACCATTGTGCAACAAAAGATTATCGCTCCGTTGATTCTATCAGATGAATATTGCGTCATTCGCATATGATTGAATCAGAATCATAATGGCACATTTTCAAACATTGTTACTTGCCTCTTAAAATATAATCTACACCTGCGAAAATATTAAAAATTAAATAAATGGCAAAGTTACTATACAAAATTAACTGGACTCAAAATTATTTTGACGACGCATTTAATAAACAAATTTCAATAAACGATACGCGTTTTAATAAACAATAACACTTCCTGCTTTTTACAATGAGGAAAATGCGACTTGCGCCACTATAATTTTACATACTCATATAATCGGCATCGAACAGTCAATGCTAAGAAAATAAATCTTAACATAGGAAGGGTATTTATTGAGGTATAAAGAAAAGTCTAGTTGAAAGTAATCCATGATAGATTTCACTGGACATTACGGAAACGTCAGGAGACAACACGTGTAGAAAGATTTGCATGTTTCAGAGGGTTCTGCCACGAGCCTTGACCAATCTACTAAAACAGTACCCACTAAATACGATCCTGTTTGCCGGTCGCATTTATTCGATACGGCGCTGGTCTATGGGGATTCGGGGGTGTCGCAGGCGGATCTTGCGTCGTTAACGAGGGAAGCTTTGAAGGATCGAATTGTAATTAGAAAGCCGGGGGCCTCGACCGCGGCTAGACGTCCTCGAAAGTTTGCGGTTCGGTTCCCGGAAGGAAAGTACGGTTTAAGAGATGCGCAAACACTCAGCCGCTTGTAAAATTCGCGGGCGGGCTGTTGAATCGCGGAGATGGCCCTGGCTCGTCGAGAACTCGCCGGGAGACCTAACCTGTTACTATTTAAGACTCTACTGTTCACAATTCTATTCAGAATTAATTAAACATTGATGACTTTCCGGACGTTTCACGGAATCGGTTGCTATGGATTTCGTTGGCAATTTCAAAAGTAAAGAATTCTGTGCTATTTCGACGCGTTTCGTACAATTGAATCTAACACAATAACTTAGTTAACACCGACGTTGTTCTGATTAGACTGGATAATCGAGCGTTATAGACGACAAGGACGACAAATCTTTTTACAAAATAAACTGTTTTATCATCAATTTCAAGACAAACGAGCCAAGTATAATCTTTTTCTCCTTTTTCATGACTTTATTAAGTTACAATGCAGAGAATACTTACTTATTCATCAGCGGGAGAAAGTCCTTGTGTTATAATAATATGATAATGTATCATACAAGTAGTACACCAAAAAGAAGTCAAGAAAGAAGTATAAAGACAACAATAAAAGAGAAGATAGAATAGAAAATCAAGTAAGTGATCAAGATATTTAAATAATGCGAACAGAAAGCAAATAAAATACAATAGTACAGTTAATAAACAAAAAAGAATATTAGGGAGACGAAGAAGGGTTGAAATTATTACACCAACATTAATTTTCTTTTAATCTTCCTACTGCTTTCAATTTAATCCCATTCCTACTATAAATGCATAAAATGTGCAGTCTGATATACAAAAAATTTATTTTAAAAGAGGGTAATTTAAAAAAAATAAACCTCGTATCGACGATTTGCAACTATCGAAGAGTGCTGGAATAAAATACAAGAAACTGGTTGTAACGGTCTCAAAGTTTCCCGGACCAATCGAACGATCATTCTCGAGTTTTGCCAAGTAGCAGAGCCAAGCCCGTTTAAAATTCTCACGACCGCCGATCAACAACAAAGTGATCCCGTCGCGGAACGATCCCTGCAAATAAATCGCAAGACAAGGGGTTGATTTCGAACAATGGAGACGGCAGCGGTTCGGCGGAAAAGCAACGGGAACAGTCTCCGTACAATTCGAAAGGTGTCCAGAAACAGCGAACAATGTTCGAAGAATTTTTCCGCGCAATAGACGCGGCTTTATTTAAAATTTCCGAGCCGACGGGTCGAAGCCGGGGCCCTCGGAAGTCGCCGGGTGAAAGTGCTCAGAACCACGGAAATCGTAGCCAGCGAAGGCAGCGGACGGAGGGAGCAAACACTAACGTTGATAAAGGGATAACAAGGGAAAGGGAAAGTCGGCGTCAGCCTCTTCGTGGAAACTGGCACAAAGGAGCTCCCCTTCGAGACGCACCCCCACCCCGTGACTGCTCGGGAAACGCGGGACGGCGATTGCGCGCGGCAGGGAGGGTCTTTTGAAAATCGCGAGGCGCGCGTTTTTTCCGAAACGATACGCGAAGGGTGCACGGCCGACCGTACAATAGCGGTTCCCTTTTGTGGACCGCGGGCATCGTCCGCCGAACCGTTGCTGCGGTTTTCGGTTGGTTCCGGTGTCATGAATAAAACGGAGAGACGATCAAGCCTGTGGCCCGAGACGGTAAACAATGCCGGCCGTTTTTCCATTTAACGCGGCCGGAGAACTTATTCATAAGCCCTCGAACGGAATCGCTCGACGAGTCGAGCGGAAGGGTTGAAAAGGGTTAAGAGGGTCAGAGGGAAGATCCCGGACAGTCTGCGTGGGTGGAAGAGGAGGGGAAAGGAGGGAAGAACTCAGTCGAAGTTGGTCAGCAGGATGAACGAAGGAGCAGACGACGACGACGACGGCGACTAGGACTCGCTTGCATGGGAGGGGGAGCGAGGCGAGACTCCTTTTCTCTCCCTACCCCAGAAGGATCTCTTTTCCGAGACATCTCTCTCTCTCTCTCTCTCTCATTCTTCCTCGCTCTCTCGACTCCCTCTCCGTAGGTCCGAACGGAACAATGCGCGGAAAAGTGTGCGATAGCAGAGGAAAAAATGGACCGCTGCCATTATGGAGTTCAGGGCCACTCGAGTTGTTTTGCTTCCACCTCCGCAAAGGAGCCTCGTACAGAGGCAACTGTGCTGAATGAATCAGAGACCGGGAGGAAGCGGAGAAAGGAGCAGGGGAGATGGCCGACGGGGAAGAAGTTGAAGGAGGAGGCGGAGGAGTGGCTCCCGGTAGAAGGGAGAGGACGAGGAGAAGGACGAGGAATGTAGACGTACCTTGGAAAGAGAGAAAGGGGGGGAGGAAAGAGACAGAGGGCTGCTTTCACCACTAGTGGCCTAGACTTGTTCCTCCTCCCCGCCCCTCGCGCTCGCCCTCCGCAGTCCCGTTGCCCGTTACGTTTCTTCATGTCTGCCGCCGAGGTTCCCTATGCATTCGCAAAGTGCCACAATTGTTCCACCCTGTGTGTCCCCTTCTCATCCCTCTCTTCTCTTACTCTCTCTCTCTCTCTCTTTTCTCTCTTTCTCTCTTCGTCACTATCTCTATCCCGCCGTCTTACTCTATCTTTCCCTCGCCAAGAGCATCCAGCAACCCTCCTTCTGGTCGTTCCCGGCGGCTCGCAGGCTCGCAGCCCCTGTCCTACTCCAGTGGCCGTTCCAACCCTCCCCCATCTTCTCGGCCACCCTCGCTCACCCACTTGTATATCCATCGTTCGCGCGCCACGCTTCACGGTTTGCTTTTCTTCGAGCGCGGGAGGAGCGGCGAGGAGAGAGGGGCACCGACCCCTAACTTCGGAACTGCTTCAAGGCCCCCGGGGGATGAGATGATTTACACGGGGTGATACTTCTTGATTAGAGGTCGCGGCGAAAGTGTAACGCGGCACCATCCTACCGTCAGTTTCTTACTTAACCAACGCGGAATGCTGTCGACGATGCACGCCACGCAATTATCCGGGAACCCGGTTCTACCCTCCTGCGAGGTATCACCCCCACTTGCCTTTCTTGATGGATTGTTTATCGTGTCTTGCGGGTGGACTTGTTCGAAGATCATCTCACCGATTCTGGATTAATGACAGTCCTTTTCTCAGTTTTGTCGAGCTCGAGCTTCTTCGTTGGAGATTTCTCGGATCGTAGATTTAGATGAGAGTGTATTCTAGTATTGATTGATTAATACTAGAATTACCAGTCAAAATGAATGGTTTACGAACTTTTGTTTTACAATCGTTGATATTATAATAATATGAAAAATATTCAGATAAACTTCTTTGTCAAGCTTGTATTTTATTACATTATAGTACAACTCATATTATAGAAAAATGAGATTGTTTGTTTGTTCTAATATAAATCCTACATAGTTTTAATAAATTCAATTTTATCATTATCGTGAAACAATACGTATCAATCCTATAAAGGACTCGGTTGTTCTAGTGTTAAATGTTATTTGATCATGTAAAACTATTTCATGTTTCTTAATCCTTTTGAAGTCACTAAATAGGAAACAGAGAATCAGCTTATTTTGGCTCTGACAGCTTACAGTGCATTTTAATATCTTTCTAAATGTAGCAACATTTCCATCTTTCCAACACCATGAAACCTGAAATGCTATCCTGCTCCCGAAAGCTATAAAATGTTACACTTGGATCTTTGTAACAGTGTGAAAAATATCTACTACAATTAATTTTAATCATACATATTCTTTCCATGCTAGTGAATTTGAAAAATAAATTTAATTCTTGCAGTTACCTGCCACTACATTTGTAAACATCAATATGTGAAAAATCAATGGTGTCTAAAAATTACCATACACGTTTTCTAAAAGGACAAAGCATGGGTGAGACGTAACATTAGGTTGTTAAGTCCTCGAACCTCTCCCCTAGTTTTCCAAATGAACCATACAGATCGCAGTCCATTCTCAGGTTTCTACTATCCTCGAGGATTAAACGTTGTCGTTTAGTGTACAGTTTAAAGTGCACGCGAAGACCTGAACGCCTGCGTCGATGCAACCATCCCGGCGTCGGTGCACGCTGCTTACAGTGTATAGGCATTCATCTCTTGAGAAAAACGGGATGCGTTGTTCAAGGCGCTTGCCAACCATCAAACTAATGCGAATGGTAAATCAAACCATCAGAGCCTGTTCTTTTGGAATAAATAGACAACTTCATCGTAAAATACTTTTTTCTCATGGGATAGTTTCTAACCTCTTGCATTATTGCGTCTTTCAGAGCTACATTGATTACTACTATTTCATTCTTAATTATTTTCTTGATGTGCTTAAGATGATTCTAGTGGCCCGATTGTCCTAGTTTATTTTCATTCCCA